>NW_021703780.1:20032146-20079787 GCF_005190385.1 Monodon monoceros
GAACAACACAATAAATGAAATTAAAAATTCTCTAGAAGGAATCAATAGCAGAATAACTGAGGCAGAAGAACGGATAAGTGACCTGGAAGATAAAATAGCAGAAATAACTACCTCAGAGAAGAATAAAGAAAAAAGAATGAAAAAAACTGAGGACGGTCTCAGAGACGTCTGGGACAACATTAAATGCACCAACATTCGAATTATAGGGGTTCCAGAAGAAGAAGAGAAAAAGAAAGGGACTGCGAAATTATTTGAAGAGATTATAGTTGAAAACTTCCCTAATATGGGAAAGGAAAACTAAGTCAGGTCCAGGAAGTGCAGAGAGTCCCACACAGGACAAATCTAAGGAGAAACAGGCCAAGACACATATTAATCAAACTGTCAAAAATTAAATACAAAGAAAAAATATTAAAAGCAGCAAGGGAAAAACAACAAATAACATACAAGGGAATCCCCATAAGGTTAACAGCTGATCTTTCAGCAGAAACTCTGCAAGCCAGAAGGGAGTGGCAGGACATATTTAAAGTGATGAAAGCGGAAAACCTACAACCAAGATTACTCTACCCAGCAAGGATCTCATTCAGATTCGATGGAGAAATTAAAACCTTTACAGACAAGCAAAAGCTAAGAGGATTCAGCACCATCAAACCAGCTTTACAACAAATGCTAAAGGAACTTCTCTAGGCAGGAAACACAAGAGAAGGAAAAGACCTACAATAACAAACTCAAAACAATTAAGAAAATGGTAATAGGAACATACATATCAATAACTACCTTAAATGTAAATGGATTAAATGCTCCAACCAAAAGACATAGACTGGCTGAATGGATAAAAAAACAAGACCGTATATATGCTGTCTCCAAGAGACCCACTTCAGACCGAGGGACACATACAGACTGAAAGTGAGGGGATGGAAAAAGATATTCCATGAAAATGGAAATCAAAAGAACACTGGAGTAGCAATTCTCATATCAGACAAAATAGACTTTAACATAAAGACTGTTACAAGAGACAAAGAAGGACACTACATAATGATCAAGGGATCAACCCAAGAAGAAGATTTAACAATTGTAAATAGTTATGCATCCAACATAGGACCACCTCGATACATAAGGCAAATGCTAACAGCCATAAAAGGGGAAATCGACAGTAACAAAATCATAGTAGGGGACTTTAGCACCCCACTTTCACCAATGGACAGATCATCCCAACTGAAAATAAATAAGGAGACACAAGCTTTAAATGACACATTAAACAAGACAGACTTCATTGATATTTATCAGACATTTCATCCAAAAACAACAGATTACACTTTTGTTTCAAGTGCTCATGGAACACGTTCCAGGACAGATCATATCTTGGGTCACAAATCAAGCCTTGGTAAATTTAAGAAAATTGAAATCGTATCAAGTATCTTTCCTGACCACAATGCTAGAAGACTAGATATGAATTACATGAAAACACCTGTAAAAAATGAAAACACGTGGAGGCTAAACAATATGCTACTAAATAACCAAAGATCAATGAAGAAGTCAAAGAGGAAATCAAAAATACCTAGAAACAAATGACAATGAAAACACGATGACCCAAAATCTACGGGATGCAGCAAAAGCAGTTCTAAGAGGGAAGCTTATAGCAATACAATCCTACCTCAAGAAACAAGAAACATCTCAAATAAACAACATAACCTTACACCTAGCAATTAGAGGAAGAAGAACAAAAAAACCCAAAGTTAGCAGAAGGAAAGCAATTATAAAGATCAGGTCAGAAATAAATGAAAAAGAAATGAAGGAAACGATAGCAAAGATCAATAAAATTACAAGCTGGTTCTTTGAGAGGATAAACAAAATTGATAAACCATTAGCCAGACTCATTGAGAAAAAAAGGGAGAAGACTCCAATCAACAGAAGTAGAAATGAAAAAGGAGAAAAAACAACTGACACTGCAGAAATACAAAGGATCATGAGAGATTACTACAAGCAACTATATGCCAATAAAATGGACAACCTGGAAGAAATGGACACATTCTCAGAAAAGCACAATCTTCCGAGACTGAACCAGGGAGAAATAGAAAATATAAACAGACCAATCACAAGCACTGAATTTGAGACTGTATTAAAAATTTTCCAACAAACAAAAGCCCAGGACCAGACAGCTTCACAGGCAAATTCTATCAAACATTTAGAGAAGAGCTAACACCTATCCTTCTCAAACTCTTCCAAAATATAGCAGAGGGAGGAACACACCCAAACTCATTCTACGAGGCCATCATCACCCTGATACCAAAACCAGACAAAGACGTCACAAAGAAAGAAAACTACAGGCCCATATCACTGATGAACATACATGCAAAAATCCTCAACAAAATACTAGCAAACAGAATCCAACAGCACATTAAAAGGATCATACGCCATGATCAAGAAATACAAGGATACTTCAATATACGCAAATCAATCAATGTGATAAACCATATTAACAAATTGAAGGAGAAAAACCATATGATCATCTCAATAGATGCAGAAAAAGTTTTTGACAAAATTCAACACCCATTTAGTATAAAAACCCTCCAGAAAGGAGGCGTAGAGGGAACTTACCTCAACATAATAAAGGCCATATGTGACAAACCTACAGCCAACATCGTTCTCAAGGGTGAAAAACTTAAACCATTTCCTCTAAGATCAGGAACAAGACAAGGTTGTCCACTCTCACCACTATTATTCAACAAGTTTCGGAAGTTTTAGCCACAGCAATCAGAGAAGAAAAGGAAATTAAAGGAATCCAAATCAGAAAAGAAGAAGTAAAGTTGTCACTGTTTGCAGATGACATGATACTATACATGTCTAAAGATGCTACCAGAAAACTAAAGATCCTACCAGAAAACTACTAGAACTAATTAATAAATTTGGTAAACTAGCAGGATACAAAATTAATGCACAGAAATCTCTTGCATTGCTATACACTAATGATGAAAAATCTGAAAGAGAAATTAAGGAAACACTCCCATTTATCACTGCAACAAAAAGAATAAAATAGCTATGACTAAACCTACCTAAGGAGACAAAAGACCTGTGTGCAGAAAAGTATAAGACACTGATGAAAGAAATTAAAGATGATACAAACAGATGGAGAGATGTACCATAATCTTGGATTGGAAGAATCAACATTGTGAAAATGACTATACTACCCAAAGCAATCTACAGATTCAATGCAATGCCTATCAAACTACCAATGGTATTTTTCACAGAACTAGAACAAAAAATTTCACAATTTGTATGGAAACACAAAAGACCCCGAATAGCCAAAGCAATCTTGAGAAAGAAAAACGGAGCTGGAGGAATCAGGCTCCCAGACTTCAGACTATACTACAAAGCTACAGTAATCAAGACAGTATGGTCCTGCACAAAAACAGAAACATTGATCAATGGAACAGGATAGAAAGCCCAGAGATAAACCCATGCACCTATGGTCAGCTAATCTATGACAAAGGAGGCAAGGATATACAATGGAGAAAAGACAGCCTCTTCAATAAGTGGTGCTGGGAAAACTGGACTGCTACATGTAAAAGAATGAAATTAGAACACTCCCTAACACCACACACAAAAATAAACTCAAAGTGGATTAAAGACCTAAATGTAAGGCCAGACACTATAAAACTCTTAGAGGAAAACATAGGCAGAACACTCTATGACATAAATCACAGCAAGATCCTTTTTGACCCACCTCTCAGAGAAATGGAAATAAACACAAAAATAAACAAATGGGACCTAATGAAACTTAAAAGCTTTTGCACAGCAATGGAAACCATAAACAAGAGGAAAAGACAACCCCCAGAATGAGAGAAAATATTTGCAAGTGAAGCAACTGACAAAGGATTAATCTCCAAAATTTATAAGCAGCTCATGCAGCTCAATATCAAAAAAAAAAAAAAAAAACCCAATCCAAAAATGGGCAGACGATCTAAATAGACATTTCTCCAAAGAAGATACACAGATTGCCAATAAACACATGAAAGAATGCTCAACATCACTAATCATTAGAGAAATGCAAATCAAAACTACAATGAGGTATCACCTCACACCGGTCAGAATGGTCATCATCAAAAAGTCTGAAAACAATAAATGCTGCAAAGGGTGTGGAGAAAAGAGAACTCTCTTGCACTGTTGGTGGGAATGTAAATTGATACAGCCACTATGGAGAACAGTATGGAGGTTCCTTAAAAAACTACAAATAGAACTACCATACGACCCAGCAATCCCATTACTGGGCATATACCCTGAGGAAACCAGAATCCAAAAAGAGTCATGTACTACAATGTGCATTGCAGCACTATTTACAATAGGCAGGACATGGAAGCATCCTAAGTGTTCATCAACAGATGAATGGATAAAGAAGATGTAGCACATATATACAATGGAATATTACTTAGCCATAAAAAGAAATGAAATTGAGTTATTTGGCATGAGGTGGCTGGACCTAGAGTCTGTCATACAGAGTGAAGTAAGTCAGAAAGAGAAAAACAAATACCATATGCTAACACATATACATGGAATCTAAAAAATAAATGGTTCTGAAGACCCTAGGTGCAAGACAGGAGTAAAGACGCAGAGGTAGAAAATGGACTTGAGGACATGGGGAGGGGGAAGGGTAAGCTGGGAAGAAGTGAGAGAGTGGCATGTTCTTATATATACTATCAAATGTAAAACAGCTACCTAGTGGGAAGCAGCCTCATAGCACAGGGAGATCAGCTCGGTGCTTTGTGACCTTCTAGAGGGGTGGAACAGGGAGGGTGGGAAGGAGACGCAAGAGGGAGGAGATATGGGGATATATGTAGATGTATAGCTGATTCACTTTGTTATAAGGCAGAAACTAACACACCATTGTACAGTAATTAAACTCCAATAAAAATGTTTAAAAATATATATATATTTATAATATCTAAAATATATAAATATATTTTAGATATTTATTTATTTATATTTATATAAAGGGGGAAACTCCAAGAGTGAAATTCCTCCAGAGGAAGGATTCAAGAATGAGCATCTCTCTGCCGCTAAGGAAAAAAATTCTGTCATAGGCTATTCCTCACTCAACTCTACCCATGCTTCCTCAAGATTCTCAGTGAAAGACTTATACTTTGGTGCCAATTTTTCATATCTGAAATAGGAACTGAAGAACTTCATAAGGCACAATATCTTTCCCAGCACAGGAAGTTACCAATGCACCAATCTGCCACATTCCAATGCTTTGTGAGTTGGATTTTGGAACTGAGACTACATTTCCCTGTAGTAACAATGATATTAATTGCAAATTAGACCCCTAAACAAGTCTACAAAAGCCTGCCCAATTTAAAATGCTGCTGATACTCTGTAAACTAGCAATGGAAAACAGAATTCTGTCACACAACTAGGGAATAAATGTTTTTAAATGTTGAGTAAGAAGTAATTTATCTTGAATGGCATTGCATAAAGAAAGCAAGGTTTAAGAAGGATCATTAATAAGGAAGATTTTGAAGAGGCTTTCTGGTAACTTTAAAAATTCTGATGGATGATAGAATAGGTTAATTAGCTATTGTCTAATTTTAGTTCATAAATTTTGGTTCTTCTTATTCTTAGTATAGCTACAATACTGCTGTTGGTGGGGATTTTTTGTTTTTGTTTTGTTTTGTTTTTCCTGAGGCATAACCACCCAAAGAGATGGTTGACTCAGGGCTCTTTTCAAGGTTGTGATGGTGTTGAGAACTCATACATGGTATAGAGAGAGTGGGGAGAGGGTGGTGTGTGAAAAAGAAAGAGGTCTAAATCAGAAGTTCTCAAAGTTCAGCATGCATCAGAATTCCTTGGTGGACTTGCCAAAACACAGATTTCTGCGCCTCATGCCAGATCGTGTGATCAATAGGTCTGGGACTGGGCAGAGAATTTTCATTTCTAACAAGTTCCCAGGTAATGTTGATGCTGCCAATCCAGGAACAACACTTTGAAAACAAAAAAGTCAAAACACAGAAGGTTCAAACCAGAAACAACACTAAAATCTTGCAGCAGGCACTGCTGTTGGCTGGGCGGGTTGTACATTATCGTGATGCCTAAGGATGTCGTGTCACTGACCGACTGCTAATGATACGAGTGAATGGGTTGGGAAGGACCACTATGTCAAGCCTTTTCCAGTGTTTTGAGATGTCTGAAAGCAGGTAAAAGGATTAATAATTCTTCCCAGATTTTTATTATTCTTCTTACACTATAAGGAACAATTTCTGGGACTATCTGAAATAATTTTAGGAGCTGATTTAACCCTTTTAGACCACAGACACACTCTTTGAAAGGTGTCATTTTACAGCTTACTCAGCAAGTATGGATTAAGTGACTACTACTTGTAAGACCCTGTGATAAATAGGAGGTGTGGGGTGGGGGGTAGAAAATGATTTCATCTAAAGGCAGAGCAGTCACGTATATGAATAACTGAAGTCAAAGTATCCTAAACACATCCTAAGACTGATACAGGTAAAATGCAACAAGAGTTTAAAGGTGGGAAGGATGCTCTCAACCTGGAGAAACAAGTCAAGAAAAAAGCAACATTTGGACATAAACCTGACTAAGAGATAAGGAATTGGGAGTAAAAAGGGGAAATGACAGAAGAAAAATATGTGCCCAGGAAGAGATAACCATGTGAAAAAAGTTATACCGATGAGGGTAGGACATATATAGAAAAACAGCAAGAAGTTCCAGTTGGCTGGAGTTCAGGAAGACTAGAAAGGTAAGCTAGTGTTAGATCATGAGGCCCTTAAATAGCAGCAAACGAGTTTGGAATTGACTAGGTATCAGGAGAGCTCTGAAAGTTTTTGAGTATAGAAGTGATCATTTGGAATCATATTTTAGGATAATTTATTGGGCAGCATAAATTAGTTTGGAGGTGGTAAGAAACCAGGGTGGGGCAATAAGGAGAAAGCAGGGGAAAGCTGTAATGGATAATGTAGGGTAGAATCATCACTACCCAGATTTGAGGTCAAGAATGAGAGACAGAGAGATGAGAAAAAAAGGACCCTAATGTTTTGAAACTTAGTGACTAGTCAAATGGTAGCATATTCAACAGGAATGTGGAAAGTTCTGAGAAATATTCCAATGCTAAGAGAATAGCTGTACTTTATGGGTATCACAGATTCTCACACCATAAGTGAGATGAAAATTTTGTTATAAAATCCTAACCTTGCCTGGTTCCATTATTCAGCCCCACTTGCCTTGGACTACAGCCCTGTAGTCAATGGCTATCAATTTTTTTACCTCAATTCACATGTGAGAGTGTAAATACATAACCAAAGCAAAATGTCAAGAAGTACTTGTACTTAACCTTCGCACATATAATGCACTCTGATATTTTCTATCCTGTTCCATTTCACTTTTTAAAAATAGTCCTTGTAATCACCAAATTGCTTCCATGTCTCATTAATGGGTTGCATCCCAAAGTCTAAAAAAACACTGTCATAAGCTGTAAGATTCAGCAATTATGTAGATGGTATTGAAAGGGAAGAACAACTTCTACCATATATAAGGGGAAAACATATGTAGATGGAATGCATTCTTCTTACTTTCCAGAATATTTTACATTACTTGCCCACAAATGTAAGATACCTATAACTATCAAGGTTTAAAATAATGGACAACTATCCCCCATACAGAGGACTATATTCTGTGTCTAATTTAACAAGATGCTCAAAGTATTAGACACTGCTCATTTGTGTACCTTATGAAAACTTAGTACTGGATATGAAAACACATATTTATAACCTAAAAAAATTGAGATGGGGAAGCTGAGCATTACATTTCAAAGGCAACCTTCACTCTACGAAAGAATTATTTCAATAAGTTTAAACAGAAATAATTCTCCTAATGCACTTAAGTCGCTAATAAAATTAACTAACCACTTAACAGAACCAGCTAAAGGGAAACTAGGTTAAATACCACTGTCAATTTCCTTTTAATCAGAGAAGAAAATAGAGCATTGAAACAGGAAAGATGTTCTAAGGAAAGATGTCTCCATTTATAAAACTGTTCTTTATACCCAACTTTTTAAGGCAGGGATGTTGCAGCCAGCGGTGATAAAGTATGCCTTGCTCCTCAGCTAGGCCTGGCCAGAGGGTAAGAATTGTCCATGGATAAGCTGGGGGTATAGTTTGTTCACTCACTAGCTTTTATCAGCCATAATATTGGGTTGGCCAAAAAGTTCGGGTTTTTCCATAAGATGTTACGAAAAACCCGAATGAACTTTTTGGCCAAACCAATACATCACTTTAGTGAAACAGATTCCACATATGCACTTCCCTGAAGGAAGACTGGGAAAAAACAGACAAGTGGATTGTCTTGTCACAACCAGTTCTTACTCTATAAGGAACAGAATAAAAACTAACCCAAAGTGGGCCTTACCAATCATAGTACACACGTTATTCTCTAAAAACACAAAGAGTTTAGTATGTTACACGCATTTTACAGGTAAACTGGAATTCCAAGAAGTTAAATACCTTGGCCAAAGCCAAATAGCTGGAAAGTGCAGAGCTGAGGTTCGAAGGTAAATTCCTTACTTTCTTGCAGTCCCCAGTACGAAATAAAAGGAAGTTGCACAAGAGCAAGTCAATTGATTTCTAGCGCAGTCCTTTACGGAGCTTTATTCAAAAAGATAATTGGCTTCAGAGTGGATGTTTGAATATACAGTATACGCAGTGGGATCTGCAATCAAGACCTTCAACAATAAATCTTCCCAGATGCTTGGCTGGTGAGATTGTTTTCCCTGTTTCTTCCACCCACTAATCTGTCTACTTCCCTCCACCTTTGAGTTTTCATTTCTTTCATCAGTAGCCATGGTAACACCCAAAGATAAAACACAGGCAGGAGTGTCTCACAAGCATCTTGAAAGGCGGAAGCTTGCCAGCATTTTTCATCAGGGTAATACTGTGTACCACACAAACAAAGCAGCACCCTTCTCATTCTTCCCCATTCATTTCCCACCCACTTAGTGGCAGCCAAGGCCATTTGTGAAGCTTAGGAGATGACTGTCTGGTACATTCGTATTCATAAACTTGCAGATCAGTCTTTCAATGTTTAAAAAAATGCTTGAGCTGGAAATGGTTGGATTTGCCTCACCCTTCCCTATTAACCCTTTCCTAAGAACTAGGAATTAGCCAGAAATGAGCTTTTCTGTGAGATGATCTGTTCATTATTTACCTTAATCAGAGGTGATTTTAAATAGCACTCCTTCTGGCCTCCCATATAGACTGGGTATTCAATGACATTTTACCTCCAAGAGGCTCTTCTGAATTTTCTGCTAGATTGTGAATAGTGAAAGATAGGAGAATGGAGTCTGAAAACAGTCTTGGTTCAATGTGTTTTACTTAAAAACAGCCTTGATTAGACTCATGAATATCTGGTTCACCCAGCCAGGATACCTAATTTTTTATTGCATTGCCATAAATCAGAGGCGATTACAAAATTATGATCATCTGTCTGGAACACATTAATACATGGAGAGTTTGTAGGCATGAATGCAGTGTGGATGGGCACACTGTATGTTATGTTTGAAGATAGGTGTGAAAACAATAGTCTTTTTTTTTAAGCTTTATTGTATCTCCAATTGCCTGATTTGGCACTGATGATTATTATTTAGAGTTCTTCATTATTTTTTATGGGCTTTCTCTACAAAATACTGATGACTTTCTAATGGACAAAATCCTTAAACAAACAGCTTGTCTCTTTAGGATGCAAGACACACTGACCTCATGTTTCCTTGACCGCCTCAATTCTAGCAATAGATGTTTTGTAAGAGCCTATTAAGCCCCCCATGCTTTATATACATACAATAGCTCATTCATTCTCCGCACAACCTTTTGTGGTATGGATTTTCCGTCCCTGGGTCACACAGCGAAGTAGTAGCAAAGTGGGAGTGAGATGAAGACCCTGTGACCGCTCACACTCTCTTCTTCCAGTTTCAAATCAATTACCCAGAGCTGCAGCACTTCACTGGCATTTGAAGATATTCCCCTGACTGTGAGCCCTCCTTCTAACCACCGTATTTCTTATCTTTACATGTCTTCCACTGAGTTCTTTGGCCCATTATCCCTTCTTCGTCATAATCCATCAACATCATTAGCACAAAATCCGTCCTAGCTCAACCAGTTCAGCCTTTTGTTCAGCTGCACACTTGATTCCTACAAATCTGTTTCCAATTCTTCAACTGTACTCACCTTGGCACTTATCCACCCTGAGTAAATCCTACACCTGGAGGTCACTGGCCAGCAATGGATAAAGGCAAGAAAAAAAAGTGGATTGTTTTCACATAAAGCAATGCTAATCAACCCCAGTTTAGTTCTAATCATTCCTTGGTAAGCCTTTACTACATCTCTATTTGATCCCCAGTCACATTCCTCAAACTCTATTCCAAAACTTTTGCCCTCAAACTGCTAGCCACAGTCCCTCATATCTTTATCTTAACAATAAGTTCACATTCCATTTTACCAAAGTGATTGAAGCCCTTTAACACAGAATGCACAGCTTTCTCCTCTTCATCTCAATCTTTTTTTTTTCTCTTTCTTCCACCTTAGAGGGAGAAAAATGATTCATCTCAGAATCTCAACCATCATGTATTGCCTTTCAACAAACTAAATGACACAAGAAGAAAATAATCAGTCAAATGCAGAATATGAGACATTCTACAATATAAATGGCTCCACATTTTTAAACGGCATGGAAGAAAAGGATTATGGGGGAAAGAATGTTAGAAATTGAAAGAGGCTTAAAAGAAATAATCACCAATGCAATGGATAGACCTTACATTGATGCCGATGCAAACAAGGCGTATATAAAAAGACACTTGGAGACAACTGACGACAATTAAACAGGGGCTGGGTATTAGATGACAGTGAGAAATTGATGTTAATTTTTAGGTCTGATAATAGCATTATGGGTGTGAAAACAAAGGTCCTTATTAGTTTAGAGACACATACAAAATTATTATGAGTAAAATGATACATGTTACTTGGAATGTGTTTCAAAAGACTTTGGCAACTTTTTTTCCAGTGTGGGGAATAGATGAAACAAATTTTTGAAAATGTTGACAATTGTCAAAGCTGGATGATGGGTACCTGGGGAATTATAGATTGACTCTACTCTTGTGTATGTTTGAGAATATATATATTGAAAATTTTGAACAAAAAAACAAAGTGTAGGGGAGCAAAATTTGCCACCCCAAAATGTGTCTCTTTGGCATAAGTATTATTTTAGGCTGATTAGTTTTAGGAAACAAACTACACAGAAAGTCTTTCTTTTCACAACCCCCTTAGCTGCCTAAAGAATTTAGATAAAGGGCCTGTTCCCTAAATACAGCTATCACCAGAGGTATCTGCAAAGAATATGGGCTCCGTGGGGAGGAGGAAACTCAGCAGGGCCTAAAGAGCAGAGTCCACTCTGTGTCCCATTGTCTTTGCGTGGCCCAGAAAACATTTTTTTACCAAACATTTGCTTTTCCATCTCCATGTGAATTGCCTTCCTCCCCTTTAAAGTCCCAAACCACTACCCACAACATCCTCTTTTGTCTTTAGCTGAAGAGGGTATTTAAGGTGAGGGCTTCGGCCATTTTGGTGAATTACTAAGTTCTCCTGGGTGTCGCCCATGTACTCACGTTATTAAACTTTTGTTTGTCTTTCTCCTGTTAACCTGTCTCATGTCAATTTAATTCTTAGAATAGTCAGAAGAACCTAGAAAGGTAGAGGAAAATGTATTCCTCTCAGACAAAAGCAACTAAAAATCTTTTTTAAATCATTATTTAAAACTCATTCTTTTTTTCTAACCTCTTAAATCTCCCTCTGTTTGGTTGTTTACCCACCCTCCGCCTTCAAACAAGCTGGCCTCTTCTGTCCTAACCTTCTCTGAATAGTACTGTTTCCAGAAGCTATAACTATCTCCCTATCTTTCTTGAAACCCTGAAATTTTAAGAAAGGAGTCCAGATCGCTTCTGCCTTTCCCAAAATTGCATTCACTCCTTATCCCCCCCATTTCCTCTCACCCCTGGCAATCTGATTTCTGCTCTCTCACCACTTTGCAATTCTAAAAATCTAAGGTGCTACAGAACTAATCTTTACACAAACAGAAGTCTGTCTCTCTGTCTCTTTCTGCAGCCACCGTCTCTTCTCTTCCAGACCATTCTAAATGCTTTACTTACATTTATTAACTCACATAATCATAATCATCCTAACAATCCTGTGAGGTAGGTACTATTATTATCCCCATTTTAGAAAAGGGAAAAATTGAGGCTGAGGAAGGTTGAATAACTTGTCCATGGCCACACAGCTGGTAACCGGTGGGGCTGACAGCCTGGGCATTCTGACCTTTTGCCCATGTGCTTGACTGTCATGCCAAATGCCTTTTATTGGAGGTTAGCATAGGACTCCTTCTTCTCCACAAGCCTGTGTGTGTGATGTACAATGAATGCCACAAGGAGATAAGTACATTCAGGACTGTAAAAAATTAATAAACAGAAACCTCAATTAAGTAGAGTCTGGAGACCAGAAGGGTGCGCTTTCATGCCCTGTGATGACAGCAGAACCCAACAGGAATAAGAAAGGCTCCTCTTCTTTCCTGGCAAGGACTCAGCCAATGAAAAACCATGGACTCTGTTTTTTAAAACCCTCCCAACTTCCTTTGTCTCCCTATAAAAGTGTTCTCCGTCCCTTGCCATGCAGGGACTTGCACATATCTCGCCATGGCTGCAGACTCCAAACTGTAATTCTCTACTGATCCCAAATAAACTCACATTTGCTAGAGAAATATCTGGCAGTCTATTTATTTCAGGTCAACATTTTGGTGGCCCTTACAGGAACCAGAGAAGATCCCCGAAGGCTCCTGGGCTGGTGAGCAAACAAATGCTTTACCCACAAATTGAGTTCCTTGAGCTCACTGCTTTTCTCGCCAGCCTTCGAGTTTGAAGGTACCTCTTTCTCCTGAATCCAAGATCACACTCTCTTTGCATTTGAAGCTCTCCAGGTTTTATTCCGGATCTGCTTAAAGGCTTTGTCCTTCTGAGTAAGGCCTTGTTCTGTATGTGAATACTCAATTGACACTTTGGTCTGATTTTGAGATTAGACTGTTTTAATCAGAGCTGGCTGAAAATGTCTTCAGCCCATTTTTTCAGAAACAGAGGTTGCATCTCTGAAGCTGCCAGTTTTTCAGCCTTCAGCCTATTCCTCTGGAAGGGATATTCTTGGGAAACTGGCTAAAAAAGGCTTTGGTGTGGCTCCTCCAGGACCAAGCTGTCTCCTTAGAACTGGCTGGGATTAGCCTACAAGCAGTTTGAATTGAGTTGCTTGAGCTGTTTGAGTTGTTTGAAAATTGTTCTTTTACTCCAGAGAAAAACCTCTAAGAAATGGGACCCTGGTTATCTAAATCTTCACACACACACACATACAGCTGCTCTGGACAATTTTATGTTTAAAAACCACAGTCCTTCCTCAGGCACATTTCTAACTAAATGAACAGACCTGACCAAAGGCAATTTAGAATATCAATGGCCATTATAGGGAAGTTTTGAAATCCCAAACTTAATTTCCTTAAAACTGAATTAGACTACAATAGCTCAAAATTTTCCAAAATTGAGTGGAATGCTTATTACTTCAATTGGTATTTTGAGGTCTCCCTCCCAACATTATCAGCGGTATAAAATTGTGTCCCTGCCAAATAAGATTTCAAGATTAACTGAGGCAAACAAACAATTGAGGAAAGATAAAATGGCTCCCAGAGCCTCAGGCTCTTCTGCTCTGGCTACTTTGTCTCAGGCTCTGTCTCTTTGCGCCATCTTATCTCTCTCCTTTGGCTCCTGTAGACCAAACTCCACCTCCAGTGGCCTCTTCCTCCTTCCCTTCTGTGTTGCCTATACCTCCTCTGTACCCTCAATTCCCACACACAAACTTCCCCTTTTCACTGAAACTCTCCCCACTCTCTTTTCCTCTGAACTTGTCAGAACCTGTCCCTATAAAATGAAGCCTTCTAAGGATCTAGAAGCTAAACCCTTAATTTCTTATATTCCTTGGACTAAAGCTGAACTGCAAGACATAGTCAAGGATTTTCCCCTAAGTAATTGAAGATTCTCACAGATTTGCTGAGGAATTCAACATAGCCATTTACACTTATCAAACTGGTTCCTCTGACATATACCAGCTAGTTTATATGCTTCTCAGTGAAGGCCAGGCCAGCACTGGGTGAAAACCACTACCTGGGAGAATCCTGAAAGATCTCTAGAATTACAGCTGAGAGACCAGCCCGCTAACTTATTGTGTGATCAGGCTCAGGCAATTGCTAGGCAACTTCATGCAGCAATTCCCAGGGCTTTTTCAAAGTCTGTTGACTGGAACGAAATTCAGCCTTGCCCACAAAATTCTAATGAACCTGTTCATGACTATTACAATTGACTTCAGGTTATTTTTAAAGAAAATCTTGGTCTCCCTTCAGACGTTGATTCTGCCAGGTAGTTTTTAACTCTACATTTATTAATGGACTGAACTGGGATCTTTCCTTTCTAGTAAAAAGGACCAGGATGGAATTGGAAACTGTCCATTCCAGATTTAGTTAATCTGGCAAACCAGGTCTCTCACAATCTAGATAAGTCACCTAAAAGTAAGACTGCAAAGATTCTTAATCTTCACCTCCAGAAAATAAAGGCTCCTAAATGAAACCAAAATCCTCCTAGTTTCTGCTATTTTTGCAAAGATCCAGGACATTGGAAAAGAGATGGTTACAAATGTAAATACTTTTAGACCCCTTCAGTCCTCTAACCTGCCTTCCAACTGCTCCCAGCTCTCAATGAAAGGGCTCCAAGGAACTACAGGAGGTTTTCCCAATCCTCCCTCTTAATCAGCTTGGAGAAACATTTCTCCAGATTGGGGATGAATCTCTTCCAGTCCTAAGTGACGCTGGAGCCTCTCTCAGTGCTCAACCTCACTGCTGTAAAACAGCCCCTGCCTCAGAGTACTAAAACAGTTCAAATAATGGGGATTTCCAATGAACCTCAAGAGGTTCCTATCTCTGAACCTGTTCCCTTTTGATTAGGCCCTTTGAGAGATACACACCATTTTCTCCTTAGTCCCTCAGCTCCTACTCATTTATTAAGCCAAGACTTCCTAGAGAAGTATCATGCCAGAATTTCTTTCTCCCAAAAAAAGGAAATAATTGTAGAATTTGACAGTAGTCATAAAAGTACCCAAGAAGGTGAATTAAATGACCCTCTGACATCTTTTATTTGTTCCATTTCTGAGGGTACTAGAGCTGATTTTGGAAACACTGATCATTTGTCCTTATTGAATCAGCTACCACCTTTCTTATGGGTAAAATCACCAACTTATGCTGGCAAAATTCACAGCACACCTCTCATCAAGATTCAAATAGATCCCTCAAATCCTCTTCCCAGCGTTAACCAATACCCTGTAAGTAAAGAAGCCCTTCAAGGCATAAAACCCGTAACAGAGATTACAAGGCTCAAGGCCTCATTATCTCTCTGTACTAGCCCCTGTAAGACTCCAATTTTACCCATAAGAAAATCTAAGGGCCAAGGTTGGAGATTTGTCCTGGACCTCCCAGCAATAAATGACATTGTAATCCCTCAACACCCTGCTTTTCATAACCTTCATACCTTACCAACATCCATTCCCACAGAAGTAAATTATTTACTGTAACTGATTTATGCAGTGCATTCTTTAGTACTCCAGCTAATGAAGCTAGCCAATACCTTTTTTCCCTTCACTCAGGAAGAAAAACAATTCACCTGGACAATAATGCCTCAGGGTTTTACTGAGAGTCCTTATTTCTCACAAATCCTGATGGCCGATCTGGATAACATAAAGTCCCCTAGAGGTTCTATTTTGCTGCAATACGTGGATGATTTGCTTCTTTGCTCTCCTTTCTCAAGCCTCCTCACAGGAAAGCAGCATCCACTTGCTAAAGCTTTTAGTCTTAAAGGAATGTAAGGTTGCCAAAGAAAACTTGCAGTTTGTCCAAACCCAGGTTCAATACTTAGGGCATCTGATATCAGAATAAGGGCTACACCTACCTCCAGATAGACTTCACGGTGTCCTAAGTTTCCCCAAACCCAAGACTAAGTACCAATTGCAAGGTCTTCTCAGACTAGTTGGTTATTACCAAAACTGGATTCTAAATTGATCTCTTATGGCCAAACCTCTATATGTTTTACTAAACAATAACAATCCTGACCCAATTTTATAGGAAGAACCAGAAGACATAGCCTTCAAGGCCTGAAAAGAGAGTTCGATAAATCCACCTGCCCTTCAGCAGATTCCCTTTTTGCTTTTTGTATATGAAAAGGAAGGGAATGTCCTTGAGGTACTCAGCCAAAAACAAGGGCACCCCATCTACTCATGGGGTATTAGAACCAGCAACTGGCCCAGTGGCACTGGGATACCCCCTTTGCCTTACAGCCATTATGGCCACTGCCTTTTGGGTTAATACTATTGAGAAAATCATTGTGGGGACCCCTATAGCCATTTTTATACCTCATGAAGTTGAGGTTCTCCTGAATTCTCCTGACACTCAACATTTCTTAGCCAGATGCCTCACCTCCTGGAAAGTTCTTTTGTTAACTGCTCCTCACATAACTCTTTTACACTGTAGTAACCTTAACCCTGCTGCTCCTCTCCCCTCCATCACGGACAAAGTCCTTCACGACTGCTTAACACTGATGACTGATGGACTACCTCCTAACTCCTCTTGATGATCTGCAAGAAGCTCCCTTGGGTAATGTTGACTTCTCAAGGTTCACTGATGGGTCTTATTTAAAAGGTAGCAGTGGCAAATATTGTGCTGGGTATGCTATTGTAACTCTGTTTGATGTTGTTGAAGCAGCATCTTTACCTATGGCTACTTCAGCCTAACAGGCTGAATTATACACCCTTACGTGGTCTTGTACTTTAGCCAAGGACAAAACTGACAATATCTATACTAATAGTAGATATGCTTTTGAAGTAATTCATGATTTTGGAATATTGTGAAAGCAATTTGGATTCCTTAATTCCAGTGGAAAAAAAATGTTAAATGGCCCCTATATTCAGAAATTATTGGATGCAATACTTTTGCCTGCTGCTTTACCTGTTATTAAGAGTCTGGGGCATTCTAAAACTTGACTCTCTGCAAACTAAAGGAAACCACCTTGCTGATATTTCCTCAAGGAATGATGGCCTTAAAGGGACCAACAGCAGCCAAACATCTGTCACGGTCCAAAGGGATTTTTTCCCAAGTAATAAGTTAGAAAAACTGGCTAGGGAAGCCCAACAATTGGCCTCAGAAAAGGAAAAACAAGACTGAAAATTCAACAATTTTTGGTTCAATAAAAATAGTTTGCTTTGGACCAAATAACAACCCAGTCCTACAGAAGACTCTCAAACTCCCACTCATCACCACTGTACATGCATTAAACCACTGGTCACTGACAAAATTACAACATTCATAAATCAGTACTGGTGCAGAAACATTAACAAGGCCATAAAAAGTGCCTACCTCACTTGTCCCACTTGTCCAAACTACAATCCAAGAAAGCCTGTTTGTTCTCTCAGACATTTTAAACTACCTAATGGACCATTTGAGGTCTGACAAATGGATTTCATACAGTTTCCTCTATCTCATGGATATAAATATGTTTTAGTCATGGTCTGCATGTTTTCATAGTGAGCTGAAGCCTTCCCTTGAAGACAGGCTGCTGCCTGTTTTGTGGCTAAAGTCCTTTTGGAAAAGATTATGCCTACCTGGGGAACTCCTCATTTATTGGACAAGTACTTCAAAAAGTCTGTGTTGTTTGGCTGGTTTCACAACACTTTCACTGTGCTTATCACCCTCATCCTCTGATTTAATTGAACACATGACAGCATTATTAAGACTCAACTGGAAAAATCTGTAGAGGTCCTCCAAATACCCTGGCCAAAGCATTGTGATTGGTCCTTCCAAATCTCAGATCCACCCCTTGTGAAACTCATAAACTCTCACCCTTTGAGATAGTCACAGGATGCTCAATGCACTTGGCTCCTGCTTCTTTTGACCAACTACCGATAAAAAGGAATATTGCCAATATTGTTTTTATTAAAATAAAAATTGCCTTTAATAAAAGTAACCGTGTTTTGGTAGAGCAATATTTTTACAGTGCATTCTCATGAAACAAGGACCTTAAACATCACACCTTGCAACCTAGAGATTTTGTCTACTGGAAAAGACATCTCCAAAAGAACTCTCGTTAATCTCACCAGAAAGCCCCGTACCAGGTACTTCTAACCAAGCTTTATGCCACCAAACTCCAAGGAATAGACTCTTGGATGCATATAACACACCTAAAGAAAGCATCAAACACTGACTGGACCCTCACATCATCTGATGACCTAAAAGTAAAGATTTCTCAGAATTGAAGCAAACAGCATCTGATGAGACAGCTTTCCCAAGATACCTGGACCAGGCCTGTTGGAAGTTTGTTGCCAACCCTTGGTGATGACATAACACATCAGATGATCGCCAATGTCTATGATCTTAATAACATATGGACTTTAGATAAAAAGTGCCTGAGAGTTCTTCCTCCTATTCCTGTGTTACTCACGTGTGATCTCAATAGGTTTGTAACCTGTACTTTACCTATGACATGAAACACTACACCTAGGAAAGGTCCTTCTCAACACTGAGGGACAAAAAGCTGCTGAAAATAGAAAATCTGACTCTTGATCAGTGATGGCTTTTAGAGAAAGATCTTGATCGCGAGGGGGAAATGTAAAAAATAAATAAACTGAAACCTCAATTAAAGAGAGTCTGGTAACCAGAAAAGGGAACTCTAACACGCTGTGATGACAGCAGAGCCCAATAGGAAGAAAAAAGGCTTCTTTCCGGGCAAGGACTCAGCCAATGAAAGGCCATGGACTCTTTGGCTACTACAGTCCTCCCAACTTCCTTTTCCCCTTTATAAAAGTTTCCTTTTCCCTTGCTATGTGGAAACTTGTACATGGACCACCATGATGGAAAACCCCAAATTGCAATTCTCTGCTAATTCCAAATAAACCCATCTGTGCTATAGAAATTATCTTTATTTCACATCAACAATACTTGGAGATTCTTTCACAGTGTTCTGAAAAATCACACCTAGGATTTTAACCTGAAATCGGACACCTCATACATCAATCTATCTGCTCTACTGAGTTTTGACTTCTTGAAGGCATCAGTTATGACCTACTTGTCTTTGTTTCTCAATTCAAAGGAGATGTTCAACCACACAAAGATTCTGTCCATTGAATGAATAACTGTTTCACCTGCACATATTTACTTGGCTCCAATTGGGAAACGGGGTATGGAATATGCTTGCTCTGGTTGTCTTATCTATCAAATCTTAAAAGGTCCAAATTTAATAAACTTCAACAATGTCATACCAAGATCGACCTGATTCAAATCTGTCCAAATATCAATTACAGTACCTCTTAATAATATGAAAAAAATTGTCTCATTTATTACATCCAGAAATTAACACAGAACTGCTACTTGCATTGTCAAGTTCATCTCACACTGATTGATTCTGTTGCTCATGACAAAGGTTTCAAAAGTATTGAGCTGACCAAAACGTTTGTTCGGGTTTTTCCGTAACATCTTGTGGAAAAACCCGAACAAACTTTTTGGCCAACCCAATATTACAAATCTGATTCATGATCAGAATCACAACATTTACAGTGATTATTATTTTAACTTCCCTTCATTCATTATTAATGCCAGTTCATCTCAGGAATATCTGATTCTGTTTAGCCTAGTTGTTTTCAGTTGTTTGGATATTGCATATTCCAAATTGTTGGAACTTGCATACCACGCCTTGAAGGTTTCTTTCTTCCCAGGCAATCTGATGGGAAAGCATGGTATCAACACACCTAGAGGAAGGGTTGTGTCTTACGCCTCTTTCTCTTTCAGTATATACTACAGATCCTGTCATACACTAAGGACTCAGTATACATTTGTCAAACTGAATTGACTTACATTCTATCTTGAATGACTGATATTTGAATAACTGTCAGTATTACTTGGTCTTATTTGGAGGGAGAAGGGCTTATTTTAGGGAGCACAATCTTGTAGGGGCAGAAGATTTTTTTCCCGCTTTCCCTTCTAGTTTCTTTTGCTGACCTAATAATTAAATTGACATAAAAGAGATTAACAGAAGAAAAACACTTTAATTATGTGGGTACACAATCCCCATAAAGACATGAGGCTCAAAGGCATTCAGGCAATTGAGGCTTATATGCCATCCTGAGTGAAGGAGAAGGGGGTAAGGGTCTGGGGCTTCAAAGGGGAAGAAGACAATTCACAGGAAGATGAGAAGAGCAAATACTTGGCAAACAAATGTTTGCCTTGCCATGCAGATAAGTCTTCCTGATATAAAAAGTTATTTCTGGTAATACCTCTCTTCTTGGTACAGGTCCCCTATCTAAAAAACAAAAAAATTTTTAGGCAGTTAAGGGGAAGGTAAAAAGTTCTTCCTGAGTCTGCTGGGCCTTTATTGCCTTCAACTCAAAATAATCCACATGCCAAAGTGGCATATTTTGGGGTGGCATATTCTGCTCCCCCTCAATCTCTGGGTTATGACTTCCTGGCTTTTCTATTACATTTCTTCACATATATAAATTACATTAATAGAATCTTAGCAAACCATAAGAACATTTCAGATTTTATCATCTAGTGCCACCAGTCTTGCTTTTGACAAAAGTAGATATTAACTTTTGATCGCACATATTTGCAGAATATTAAGCTTTAATAAAGTTGAAGATAATATTATTAAGTTTTATTAATCATTTGCAAACTGGTGTCCTAGGTATTCTGAAGAGATTGTTACTACTGCTTCCTTTGTTTATTAACTTTAAACCATAGAGTTTCTTTACTTACATCTGTTCTCCTTTTCATTTTAACATTCTGCCAGGTATTAAGTATCTTTTGTAAAGACTGGAAAAGGAGGGTGTTTTCTTGTGTAGAATGATGGTGCATGCTTGAAAAATATGTTATAGGTACAAAAACATGGCACAAGTAATAAAAAATACTATATGAAAGTCCTCAACCAAGCCATAAGGATAGAAAGACAATTAATGCCAAGTGAACTAAGAAAAAGAGCCAATGCACAGCTTACTGCCTGTCTTACACAAGAAAAACAAAACAAAAAATCCTGTTTCCAGCACTTTGTGAACCTGCTAAAGACTAAATGGAATCAGATATATAGGCATTCCTCTGATAGTTAAAAGAGGTTAGTATCCAAGTACTTCATAAAGACATTAATTAAATCCAGTTTCAGTCTGTGCTAAGGCACTGTTCTCTTAAAGTTGTAAATAAATTAGAACTGTTCTAAATAGATTAAGTACACTGCACTCCAAAGAAAAACAGGAGTTTCAGCATGTAGATAAATGCATTGTGAATTAGCTCTTTTAGGAAAAAGAAAAAGGAAAAACAAAAGTGAGATATTATTAACATCACTGAAATTCACAGATCACAATGCTACCGTTGGTGGGCCTCTCATACATAAATACATATTAAGCCCCTACTATTTGTGCATCATACAAACATACAGTGCCCAAAGGCCTTCATAATCCAGTTGATTAAAAAACACATAAACACAGAAAAAAGCATTGTCTTGATTGTCTACATAGAAAATCACAAGGGATATACCCCCAAAAAAGCTCTAGAACTAATACATGGGGTTAGCAAGGTCACAGGATACAAGATCAACACACAAAAATCAATTACATTTCTATTCACTTATAACGACCATACAGAAAACAAAATTTAAAAACACAATGTCAGGGGCTTCCCTGGTGGCTCAGTGGTTAAGAGTCCACCTGCCGATGCAGGGGACACGGGTTCGTGCCCCGGTCCGGGAAGATCCCACATGCTGCGGAGCGGCTAGTCCTGTGAGCCATGGCCACTGAGCCTGCGCGTCCAGAGCCTGTGCTCTGCAACGGGAGAGGCCACAACAGTAAGAGGTCCGCGTACAGCAAAAAACAAAAAAACAAAAAAAAACACAATGTCATTTAAAATCTCTTCAAAGAAGATGAAATGCTTAGGTATAAACCTAACAAAACAAATACAGGATCTATATGGAGAAAATTACAAAATGCTGATGAAAGAAATCAAAGAAGGCCTACATAAAAGGAGAGAAATATTGTTCATAGATTGGAAGATTCAACATAGTAATGATGTCAACCCTTCCTAAACTGATCTATAGATTTAATGCAATTTCCATCTAAATCTCAGAAACATACTTTGTAGACATAGACAAGTATTCTAAAATTTATATGAAGACAGGCTAGAATAGCTGAAATAATCTTGAAAAAGAGGAATAAAATAGGACAAATCATTTTATCCAATGTTAAGGCTTAGTATATAGCTACAGTAATCAAGGGAGTGTGGTATTGACACAGAGATAATCACATAGATCAATGGAATAGAACAGAGAACTCAGAAATAGATCCACACAATTATGCTCAACTGATTTTTGACAAAGGTGCAAAAGCAGTTCAATGGAAAAAGTATAGTCTTTTCAACAAATGGTGCTGGAGTAATTGGATATCCATAGGCAAAAAATGAATATCAACCTAAACCTCAAACCTTATGCTAATATTAACTCAAAATCATCACAGACTTAAATGTGAAACAATAACTATAAAATGTATTAGAAAATACATATGAGCAAATCTTTAGGACCTAGGGTTAAGCAAAGAGTTTTTACACTTGACACAACCAACGATATTCATAAAAGAAAAACTGAATTAACTAGACTTCATCAAAATTAAAAATATTTGTTCTGTGAAAGACCCTGTTAAAAGGATGAAAAGATGAGAAAATGTTTGCAAACTGCATATCAGACAAAGGACTAGTACTTAAAATATATAAAGGACTCTCAAAACTTAACAACAACAAAACAAACAAGCAATCCGGTTAGAAAAAGGACAAAAGAGATAAAGAAATATTTTACTGAAGAAAGGATACAGATGGCTAGTAAGCACATGAAAAACATGTTCACTATTGCCAGCCATTAAAGAAATACAAATTAAGACTATGATGGGATATCACTACATACCCACCAGAACAGCTAAAACAGAAACTCATGATAACACCAAGTGCTGGCAAGGATGCAAAGAAAATCAATCTTTCATACATTGGTGACGGGATTATAAAATTGTACAGCCATTCTGGAATACAGCTGGGTAATTTCTTATAAACACTAAACATGCATGTAAACAACAGTGTCCTACTATATAGCACAGGGAACTATAATCAATATCTTGTAATAACCTATAATGGAAAAGAATCTAAAAAAGAATGTATATATACTGTGTTTAAATATACAGTATATATACAAATGAATATATATATCCAGATTTATGTATCTGAATCACTTTGCTGTATACCAGAAACTAACAGAACATTGTAAATCAACTATATTTCAATTTGAAAACAAAAACAAACACACACAAAAATACTAAACATGCAGTGACCATATGACCCAGCAGTTGCATTCTTAGGCATCTATCCCAGAGAAATAAAAACTTCTGTTTACACAGAAACTTATGTAATAGCAGCTTAATTTATTATAGTCAAAAACTGGAGAAAACCCAAATGTCTTTCAAGAGGAGAATGATTAAACAAATTGTGAAAAAATACAAAAGGTAAATATGTCAGGTGACGGAAGTGTTAACTCGATTGTGGGAATTTTCATAATGTATATGTATATCAAATCATTATACTGTATACTTTAAATATATTACAATTTTATTTATCAATTATATCTCAATAAAGCTGAAAAAAAACCTATGGTACATCTGTACCATGGAATACTACTCAGCAGTAAGTAGGAACAAACTATTTATGCTCATAAAATCTTGAATGAATCTCAAGGGAAATTCATTGAGAGTGGAAAAAAAAAGCCAAACTTAAAAGGTTACATACAGTATTCCATTTATATGTCATTCTTGAAATGAAAAAATTAGAGATGGAGAACAGATTAGTGGCTGTCAGGAGTTAGAGACAGGTAGAGGGGGAGATGAGGATGGCTGTAAGAGAGCAAGAGGAGAGATTCTTGAGGTGATGGAATTGTTCTGTAGCTTGACCATGGTGGTGATCATATGAATCTACAAATGTGGGAAAATGAATAGAATTAAATACACATACACACAGGAGGACAGGTACAACTGGTGAAATCTAAGATGGATGGATTATGCCAGTGTCAATTTCCTGGTTGTGCTATTATACCATAGTAATGCAAGATGTTATCATTGGAGGAAACTAGGTGAAGGTTACAAGGGATCTCTCTGTATTATTTCTTACAACTGAACATAAATCTAACAGTTTTTTTCAAAATAAAAAAATTATTTTTTAAAAAGGCATTGTCGCTTAATAATCTAGAAAATACGTACCATAGGAATTCATAGCAGTAGAGAAAGTATGGTCTGGAGCTACAAGTCAAAGACAGGACTTTCCTAAGTGAGTTCATGAAGTATGGTAGGATCTGCTTAGGCATAAAGGAGAGAAGTGACAGCTTCATTCATAGAGTAAAAATAAGGAAGCAAAACTTCCCAGTTTCTGCTAGGAAGATGAGGTAAGCCAAATTTCAATAACATGGTAGGCAAGCAATGGAGTTCCTTTGCCCATTTTTTAATCAGGTTGTTTGTTTGTTTGTTTATATTGAGTTGTATGAGTCTTTTATATGCTTTGTATATTAACGCCTTATCCGACATATAATTTGCAAATATCTTCTCCCATTCAGTGGGTTGCTTTTCATTTTGTTGATAATTTCCTTCACTGTACAGATGGTTTTATATTAATTGGACCAGAGGAAGCAAAATCAGCTCAGATTTCATTCCTTCTCTTTTGAAAAAATGCATCTTTCATTTTAAAAGGGTAGAACAAACATGTTACAAAGAAACAGGGCCTAATATTCATCCATTCCTTCACTGATTCATCAAATAAAATACTAGGCTCATGCAATATGCTTGGTATTTTGCAAGAGGTACAAAAGTGACATAAACATGGTACAGAAATAAAAATGTGACAAGGGTCTAAGTGAGCAAAACCAGGTGGCATCTGTTTCCTCAAAAAGTTTACCAATTTAGTGTAGGAGGCGTGTTAATTCAATTGTCACCCAAACAAATGTAAAATTATATTTCCAAAGTGTGATGAAGAAGAAGCTTACAGGGCCATGACAGCATATATTAGGAAGATTTGATTTAGAGGAACAAAGGATTGTGTGAGAAAGTGGTTGGGGAAGGCCTCCTTAGGAACAGATGACTGAGCTGGGATCTGAAGATGCATGGGTGTTAAATTAGGAAAACAGCATGGCAGAGAAGAGCCTGCCTGGCAGACGAATTATGAATGCAGGAGCCTCTTAATAGGGAAGCAAGGCGTGCCTGCTCAAGTGCTGTAAAGAAGAAGGCAGAGTGCAGTATAGCTGCAGAGGTAGGCAGGGCCCCCCAGACTTCACTTTCTAAGCCATGGTCGAGATTTTATCCCAGAACAAAGGGCATTTGTTGATGGGATGGTATAATAAGATTTATCTCTCAAAAAGACCACCATGCTTATCAGGATTAGACTCGTGGTGCCCAATTAGGAAATACTGCATTAGGCCAGGGGAGAAACGATGTATTTTGAACTGGTGTGGGAGAAACGGAATTAACAAAAAGGGGAAAATGCGAAAAGTATTTTTAGAAGGTATACTCCAGTCTTCCCTGGTGGCGCAGTGGTTGAGAGTCCGCCTGCTGATGCAGGCGACACAGCTTCGTGGCCCGGTTCTGTAAGATCCCACATGCCGCGGAGCGGCTGGGCCCGTGAGCTATGGCTGCTGAGCCTGCGCATCCGGAGCCTGTGCTCCGTAACGGTAGAGGCCACAACAGTGAGAGGCCCACGTACCGAAAAAAAAAAAAAAAAAAAAAAAAAAAGAAGGTATAATCCATTGAATTTTTTGATGGATTAGATATGGAGTAAGAAGGTATCCATATGACTATTTTCTAGTGTCCCAGTTTGCAGAACTGACCAGATGGTGGTGCCCTTCAACAAGCTAAGAAACAGTGAAGACCCCAGCTGGGGCTGGAAATCATAAGTTCAAGATAGTTTGAATTATGTTTGAGACATCCAAGTGAAGATACCAAATTGACAGTTGGATATGTAATTCTGGCACCCAGAGGCAAGGTTTCAATCAGAGAAGAGATTCTAAGAAAGCCTTTTGCTGATTGAAAGATGTTAAAGTCTCCCACATAGATATAGTTGTAGATCTAGAGATACAGAGAGATAGAGACATATATTCAGGTATTAAGAGAAATTATAGAAATAACCTTGTATTTATGGTTCCAAATACTTTAAGAATTATGCGTTAAAGTATCAAATACCAAAAGAATGCAAATGGACAAATATTTTGAAGGGAGAAAGGCTGATTCCACAAACATAAACTGGTGAGTTCAAAGTTAAGCACCAAAGGACCCTAGAACAGATGAATAAGAGGATTATTTGTGAGCTCTTCAGAAAGAAAACCATAATCACTAGGTGCCAGAAGAGGCCAAAGATTAGGCAAACTCATTCTAATCCTTTTGTTTAAAGAATTATCATTAAAATGTGTCAGACTTAGGATCTGGATTTCAGCAAGGCATTTGACAAACACTCTTAAAATACTCTTATAAACAAAGAACAAGCTAGATGATGACATTGATAGGTGCTAGAGAGTTGGCTCCAAAGGTAGATTTGTGGTCCATCAAGAAGAGGGTAATGGTGATCTGCAGTGCTTTTACTACAGTGCTGTCCTTTTACTAACATTATTACATTTAAACATTTGGCTGTGAGAATGATATTGATCAAATAGGCAGATGATAAGGTTAAAATTTAAAATAAACAAACCCTGAATCCTAATGTTTCCAGAGAAGTCAGTAGTTTATCAACTGGTGCTGATTTTGCACCCCCTCCCAAAGATATCTGGTAATGTCTGGAGACATTTTTTGTTTTCATTACTAGGGGGAAGGGAGGAAAGGGGTGAAGTGGTGTTACTGACATCTAGTGGGTAGAGGCCAGAGATGCTGATAAACGTCTACGGGATGTAGAGGACAGCCCCACCTCTGCCCCCATCAACCAGGAAAGAATTATCCATTCCAAATATCAATAGTACCAATGTTGATAAAACCTGATATAAATGAACAGATTAGAAAAAGAATTCAAATGTAGCAAAATAAATAAAGATCATTATAACATGCTATATTTACTGCCTCCCTATATCAACTGTATAAATCATGGGCAAGGTATTAGAGTCCCTTCCTTCCACTACAGTAGGGGCTGGAATGAGTCTTCTTGCTCCAGCTATTCATTCAAAAAATATAAAACCATTTCTGGAGACTGATTTACTTTCTCAGGGCTTCTTTTTCTTTCTTTGTAGAAAAAGAGGTTGAACATGATGGTATTTATTGTAGGCTAGAAAATGCCCCCCCCCCCGCAAAGATATCCACATCCTAATCTCTGAAACCATATTTGGATAAAGGAGGTTATGTGTGAGATATGTACATAAAGTAACAGGTTAGATAACAGGTCCCAGGGGTCCATTCAAATATGATTCTATAATTCTACTGTCATTAGGAGGAGTGGAGTAAGTCAAGTTTCTATCCTACATTTGAAGATTTGTTCATTTAATGCTTAGCTTCTTTTCCAGACCAAAAATTGTGACTTCTTTTGCCCTTACTGATGGTATTATCATCCAACATTAAAGCACTCTTGACTTTCTCTGAATACTCCAAATTCTTTTGGACTCCACAGTTGTAGAATCTCTTATAGAAACCAGCCCTGAATCCAGGTGTGACCAATAATTATAAGCAGAACTAGATAACAGCTGCCTATATTCTGCTTTCCTGCTAAAGTACCTTCCAACATAAACTCACATTTGCTTTTCTAAAATGGTGAACAGTTCAACCTCTCCGTCTTTTCTGAGTATTTTTGAACTTCGTTTTGTAAAGATCTTGCTGATCCTCCCCATACAAATAAGATAAACTTGGCAGGAACTGAACTTAGCTCTATTTGTTTCTAACCTCTAATTAAATGCTAATCCTATCCTTCAGAGGGCTGGTGTCCTCAGCCAACTTATAGTGTACTTTCTCTTCCCTTTCTCATGTTCTCCAACCAACTAGATAAATAAGAAAGGACCCAAGAGAGAACTCTGAACCCTCCTCTTTGGCTGTGCCTATAAAAGAGAAAAGCAATGTAGAAATCAAAGAGCCAGTTATTTAAGAAATATAATATCAAACTACTGGGTTTTTTTCTAACATTTTAACTGCTTCTAGACCAGCAGAGCAGTTATTATCTCCTCCCAAGCCGAAAGTGCTTCATCAATTACCATTTTCTGGGCATGACCTATTATGCCCATGACTCCAGCCTGTGATATAATGACCTAAGAGAAATCAAAACTTTGTCAGTGGTTTCTAAGTATTCCACAGAGGCCCACAATTCTAATACGGGTTCCCCTTTTTAGAAAGAGATCCTTGAAAGGTACCATTAATATGCATTATCATTTACAATATCCTCACTGTGATATTATAATTTATAATAAGAAATACATATTTGGCCTTCTTCCCCACTCCTGGCACAGAGCTCTAAAACTTTTGGAATTTTCTAAGTGATGAGAGCAATAATGATGTTCTTCAGTTATGTTAATGAGATGAATTTGGAAAGCCCCTAGGTAACCTAAGGATGGGGGCTGGTTGTCAGAAGGACCAACCCGTGTGGTCAGAACTTTCAGTCCCACCCTCTCACACCAACCTCCAGGGAAGGGAGAGGGGCTGGAAGTTGAATCAATCCCCAGTGGTCAATGATCTAATCAATCATGACTCTATAAGGAAGCCTCCATAAAAACCAAGAAAGGACAGGGTTCAGAGAACTTCTGGGTTGGTGAATACATAGAGATTTCGGGAGAGGGGTGTACTCAGAGAGGTCATGGAAGTTCTGAGCCCTTTCCCCATACTTGCCTTATGCATCTCTTCTATCTGGCTGTTCCTGAGCTATAACCTTTTAAAATAAACTTAATATGGTAAGTAAAATGTTTCTCCAAGTTCTGTGAGCCACGCTAGCAAATTAATGGAACCCAAGAAGCAAGCTATTGGAATCTCCAATCTATAGACAGTGGGTCAGAAGCACAGGTGATAACCTGGATTTTCAACTGGTCTCTGAAGTGGGGTGGGAATGGGGGAGTCTTATAGGACTGAGCTTTTAAACTGTGGGTTCTGAAGGTATCTCCAGGTAGATAGTGTCAGAATTCAGTTGAATTGTAGGACACCCAGCTGGTGTCAGAGAACTGCTTGGTTTGGGGGAAAAAAAACAACAACATACTGTAGATGGGTGCAGAATTGTACCCACCAAAAACATGTAACAGTAGGTACTAAAGGGCACACTACAAAAAATTATATTCGCAGCTACTTAGACTTACTTCCACTGAACATAAAAACCTTGTCTAACCTATTTTTGTATGCCATTTTGATTTCAATTGTCCTGTAACAAAATTCATGAAAACCAGCTTTAATCAATATGCCAATTTTATTTCTAAAATATGCAAACAAATCAGTTAAGTTTTATTTGAATCCACTGACAATAATATACAAGTGAATTCTAAAGTCAGGATCTTCAACTTAAATCTAAGCTTGCATCAAAAAATTGGAAAATGGAATGTTATATCCTAAGGTTGTTTCTGTTTTGTTTTATAGAGACAGAGCAATTCACTCATCAACCAACACAAATTCACTGAAATCCCAAAAGGTACATGATCATCACTAATAAAAATGACTGGGTTTGAGATGCATTTTATTCATATAAAAATGCCAGGTAAATGCTGAATAATTATAAGTCATTATTTCAAATCTGATTTGTGAGGCAAAGCATTTGTTTGGCAAAGACTTGTTCCTCTAATCCTAATTACTCAGCAACCATGAAAATGACTACAAATGACTGACACCTTATTTACAAGAACTTTCATATTTTCAGGCTATAATATTTATGCTTATATTGACAGTTCTTATTTAGTCCACCTCATGGGGAGTCACAAAAGTTTAGACATGTACATTGAATAGCAAAAATATTTTCTAGGAACTAAAACCTTGGCTTCCACAAGCAACATAAATAGCATGCCTTCAAAAACATGATCAACTGGTATATTAAAATGAGTTTACTAAGCCAATTAGGTATAAACTATTTATTAGCACAGAATGTATTAAACTCCATTCTCCCTAAAAGCTAAATGACTACATCTTTCCTTCATCCTATATTCTATCAAGTATTATGGTAGGTTTCAAACTGTGTTCAAAAGAGCCTGAGGCATCCTGCTCTAGGCCAGAATCCTACATGTGATCTTTCGGGCCCAAACATAGGCTTTGCCTGGCAGGCCTCATGTTGACAAAGCTGCCATTCCCACCTTAGACTTGGTGCAGAGCCAGTGCCCTGCAGTCTCTACTGTGAGTTGCCTTCCACCCACCCCACCCACGCACTGGCCATGCTCATATTTGCATTCCTAGCCTAGGCACCTCCTTTCAGAAGCCTCTTTGTGTATGTTGCGGGCGGGGGGGGCAGTGTCTCCATTCTCCTAGGCCCCAGGTCCATAAAATGGCAAGAGCCTTTGATTTGGGGCTCCCTTAGCAATGAGACCACCCTCTCTCCTATCTGCACCAATCCATCTGATCTTTGTCCAGTGCTAGACCATGGGGAAAAATGGGACATTGGGCAAACAAGCACCCTTTCTTTTTGGCTTCTTGCTTACACCATCACGGTAGTGAATAAAGGCTTAATTGTTACGTTCCATTTGACTTGTCCTGATTGAACACTACTATACCTGGAAGCTCCTTAATAAAAGAGTTCCATGGAGGGACCTTGAGGACGTCATGAGGGAGGTGAAGTCAGGTAACAACAGTCCTCCCAGCAACCCCCCTTCCCAAAACACACCTACTGGTTTCCATCAGAATAGCTCTGTCTACCTGTTTTATATGTTGAGGTTATGAGCAAGATTTCAACTGAGAAAAGAATTGTTCAAGGCTTACCATAAGCGCTTGGTACATCAATAAATATTGATAAAAAAGAGATCAATAAATATTAGTTGTCATGATTACTGCGAATTTAGAAAACAGTATACTAGTAGTTCTAGTTTCTAGATTCTAAATAGTCCTACCATTTTGGAAAGGAAAGAGCCCAGCGTAAGTATCAAGGTCAGCATTCATTATGGACATTCACCCTCAGACTAGGGAGGGCTCCACCATCACAGTAAAGAGGGATCTTGAGACCACAATGAAGTCGTAAAGAATATGACAGATGTTAGAGCCTATCATTACCAGAATCTTCCACTCAGAGAGAGGAAAGAGATAGAAACATGCTGTAATTGGGCTCACAGATGAACGGAGATGAGGATTCTCACCATCATCCTGGTTGTCATCATACCCTAACAGCTACTGTTCAGTGAATATTTATAAACACACACCAGACAGGAAACTTACATGCCATCAAGACTAATCCTTTAACAAAACCCTGAAGTATAATCTCCATTTTACAGATTAAGAAACTGAAACTTGAAGGGACTGAATAACACTTCGAAGGTCACACAGCAGATGAGGAACTCCAGCTATATTTTAACCAGCTTTATTACAAGCCTCACGCTTTTATCCCCTACCGATAATGGCCCCTCCACCAACGTTCCAACTTGCATAGAGTGAAATATCTGTCCTATAACTTATCACTGTGTTGGGTGCCTTAATAACAAACAACTAATTCTTCTAAACTACCAACAAAGAAACACTCCTAGATCATCAAAACAAACTACCCATCACTTGCTCAGACATATGCAGTTAAAGAAAAGCAAACAAATTAAAAACAAAAATCTAAGAGCCTCACAAAATTTTCAACCAGTCATTGACCCAATCTATACTTGATCTCTTAACCTTTCCATGTAACCGTCTTCTCTCCTAGCGTGAATGGTGAACATGAATCTCATCAGCAAACTGCAGAGATATCTGATTGGTCTTTTCCCCTAGCTCCTGAGATCACTTTCAGTTGCTCCACCCACACTCTGTCTCTTGTCCTATAATCCAAACTAGGTCTTCTGATTGTGACAATAAAATAGAAAGATGTTAAACTGGCCTGTGTGGGATGTGAACACTACACCACGGGTTTTATTTACCTATATTTTAATTAATTAATTCACAGTTCACAACCCCCCACTCACTCTTAGCCTACTATAAAGTGCATATGTTCAAAGAGAGAATGTACATTTCAAAATGTACAACACCTTAAAATTAGCCCACTGCCCAGCTATTTCTCACTTGAGTTAATTTGCATCCATGAATAATTAAGCCAACAGGGGGTATTTCTGTGTCCTCATGAATGCCCTGTCTCTCACTACTCAGTATGACTTTATTGTTAACCACTTCCCAGAAAGGAAATTTCTCCCACAACTTCTCTATGACTTTCATGGTCCTTTAAAAGAGCCCTAACTAGCTGCTAATCGATTCACCCAAATTTCAATGAGGTGTCACTATAAGTGATATAAATGGAAAGTCTGCAATCTACTAGGCCAGGTGTCACATGGTCTCCACACTCAACGAAAATATAGATGCTCAGTGCTTGTCAGGGCACAGCTGACTCACTTGGTGAAGGATGCAGATGACTCACTGTGAAATCCAAAGATACCACCGATGAAAATGACTCTGTTTAGTGATGTCTTTCCAATCTGCCAACTTAGTTATAAGATTGGGAGGCTGTATTGCCCATTTCCTGTGTGGTTCTTTTTTCTGCCTGAAAACGATAAAAATATCCAAGTCACTTCTAGCCAGGCTGACCTGTGTCTTTTTTTTTTTTTAAAGACTATTGTCTGGGGCTTCCCTGGTGGCGCAGTGGTTGAGAGTCCGCCTGCCGACGCAGGGCACACGGGTTCGTGCCCCGGTCCGGGAAGATCCCACATGCCGTGGAGTGGCTGGGCCCGTGAGCCACGGCCACTGAGCCTGCGCGTCCAGAGCCTGTGCTCCGCAACAGGAGAGGCCACAACAGTGAGAGGCCTGCGTACCGCAAAAAAAAAAAGACTATTGTCTGTGTTGGCCAATTATGTTCCTTTTTTATATATTTACATTTATTTATTTATTTATTTTTGGCTGCATTGGGTCTTTGTTGCTGCACGTGGGCTTTCCCTAGTTGCTGAGAACGGGGTCTACTCTGCCGCGATGCCCATGCTTCTCATTGAGGTGGCTTCTCTTGTTGCGGAGCACGGGTTCTAGGCACGCAGGCTTCAGCAGATGTGACACACAGGCTCAGTAGTTGTGGCATTCAGGCTCTAGAGCACAGGCTAAGTAGTTGTGGCACATGGGCTTAGTTGCTCCGCGCCATGTGGGATCTTCCCGGACCAGGCCTCGAGCCCGTGTCCCCTGCGTTGGCAGGTGGATTCTCACCCACTGTGCCACCAGGTATGTCCTGACCTGTGTCTTTTTTGATGTTACTCCAAGACCATAAAGGGCAATGATTATAAGGAAGTGGTACTAGAACCACTAACACACTTGAAGCACAGTGACACTGTGCTCATTACCACCACCTGGCTGAGATGTGATACTGACAGAAACTGCAACTGTTTCTAAGCTGTGTGCACTCATACAGAGAGGAGCTGAGGTCAGTGAGGCAAGGAATGGACTCTGGACAAGGAACATTTGTATTTTAAAAGGAATCGACTAAGATGCCACTGATTCCAGGTTTCAAAATGTTGGTACCTCTGTAAACCCTTCCACAAAATAATAATAGCAATGATTATTATTTGTGGAGCCCTTACTATGTGTTAGGCATTATACTGTTTTAATCACATCATCTCATTTAATCCTTGCAACCCCAGGAAGTAGGTAAGAATGATCCTCTATTCTTACCTGTGAGGCAGTTGAGCAAAGTGGTGATGGAATCTAGAGCCAATTGCTTAGGTTCATATCTGGCTCTGCCACCCATTAGCTGTATCATCTTGTTCCTACCCCATGGAGTGGTTTGGATGATTCAAGGAATTGACTTATGGAAAATAATGTGCAGGCTAGCTATGATTATTTCCATACCACCAATGGTTAGCTGGAAGCCACAGAGCCAGGAAGGGCACGTGAGGTGTGATACAATAGCTCCCTGGAGATCCAGCTCAAAGCAGCACTGCTAGCGAGGATGGTTGACACTTAGGGGCAGCCCTCATCAGGGATGATGTTAACAAACATCTTCATCCTTCCACCTGCTGCTTGTTTATCCATCTACATACCAGGAAAAGGCAAGAAGATGCTACTCCTCTGTTATCACTAAAATCAGACCCCTGTTTCTAGGAAAAGAATGCACCCACAGTTCTAGTCCTTAAGTACAAATTCTGACCCAGTGGCAGTTGTCTATTCAGGATGAATCTCCCTCAGACTAAAGTAAGTATAGTTCTTGTTTTAAGTGGGGTTCCCTAGAAGCAGAGCCTGAGACAGGGATTTAGTAAACATGATTTATTGACGGGGTGCTCCTCAGGAAAAATCTGAAGGGGAAAGAGAGAATCAGGATAGGGAAAGGAAAAGAATTAAGCAAGGATGTGGTCTCAGGTAAACTGTAGCCTTAGCCTGATCCATGGAGGACTCTAGAACATAAATCACACCAGAAAGCTATTCCCACCTTGAGGCAAGGAATCTGGTACCTTTTTTGGGTTTTTTTGTTGTTTTTTTGGTATCCTCCTATTAGTGAGTCATTGGCCATGAGATGCTTCCAGGGTGATGCAGCTGCAATCAGCCAAGGGCAACTCCAGGAGAGGCAGAGGATGCAGGTGGTGAGCCCAGAGTAGCCAATCCCCACATGACCTGGAGGATCTGGGCAGAGCACCAACAGCATCTACTGTTGTCCTATCAGGCAGTAGGACTATAAAAACAAAGTTATTGACCCTCACACCCTTTATACAGGCACGTGACTCCATAAAGAGCTTAATCCAATAGATTAAGTGACAAATTTGCCTTCTTACTTAAAAAAGAAAAATCAAAATAAAGTCTCTGAATCCTAAAGATCTACCCAAGCCAGGCAGATTCTCCAAGACTCTTTGTTTTAGGAGGGGATGAAATAGGCTGGGGCTCCAACGAGAAGTTCCAGTTAACGGACCTCTTGCCCAGCCCCTGAATAAATCTGTTCCTCTGACTTAGTTTTGCCAAAATGGACCCAGGCAAATGGAAATCATTCCTGACGCTTATTGGCAGGCTACCATATTTTCTACCTCAGAGAAAGTCAGGGCAGGGGAGGGTGTTCCCAACCTCCTTTCTCTAAGGAAATTACAAGAGTGAGACAGTTCAGTTACAGGAGTGTAATTAATGCCATTAAACCACTGTCGGGGAATGATTATGCCTTAAATTTAGAGGTCACCTCCCTGTAGGGATTCACAAAGGAAAAATCCTCACCCTTACATTGTCTTACTCATCCTGACAGCACCTCCTGTGAGACAGGCAGACAATCTGCTTTGCTCTATGAGGCCTCTCTGGGCAAGAACACACATTTAATTTAGCATCCTCTGGTACTTCCCCTGGAGGTCTTGTCTTCCATATCCCTTCCTGGGATGTACGCAGGTCCAGTGCCCTGGACAATGGCACAGGGCACCACACTTAGAACTGCCCCATGTTTGGTTTAATGTTCTGATGTCATTCTCCTAGAACTCTTAATAATTTCTGAAGAAAGGGCCACATATTTTCATTTTACACTGGGTCCCACAAATCACGTAGCCATCCCTGGATATATGTTTTGAGCCAAACCTGGGATATAAGGAAATACTGCAGCACCCTGTAACCTCTACAGGGATTGTGTACCCCATGGGTGTGCTAGTCATTAGTTACTGTCGACCAAATATTTTGGGTTCTCCTTCCAGACACAGGTAGGATTGAACCAAAACCTGTTGCTGATGAAATGTGAGGAGGAAATGATGATGTCACATCTGGGCAAAAGGTGCAGAGGCCAGTGCTCCATTCACCACATTGTCTTTCTCCTTCCTGGGTCATCAAGATGGAGCTTCCCTCAACCAGTCCCCAAGAAAGACAGAGCCCCCAGAAAACCTGTAGTAAACACGTTCTGTGAACAGAATAAACCTTTGTGGTTTTAAGCCACTGAGATTGTGGCATTATTTTCTCCCATAACTTAGCCTATCCTGATGGATGCAGAGGGTCATAAACAGATTCTCAAAGCATCCTTTGCAATACTTAGAGACAGCCTGGGAGAAGAAGCAGCGTGAATGGTGACAATGTCTGATAATGGGGAAGAAGACTCCCACACAAAGATATGATGGGTTAGAGGAAACCCACAGAGTATTGTTTAGTACTGATTTAGTCCAACTATTCACCACTGAACCTCAGAAAATATATACCATTAGCAGGGCTCACTTGTAATGGTCTCAACAGCAAATACATTTGAATCAGAGGAAAAAAAGTTTGATTAAATTTGTATGTCCTTCCATCCCCACCATTTTGCTCCTCAAATACTCAGCAAATGCAAATTGCTTCTTTCTTAGGATGAGGAAAATAAGGAAAGATAAAATGACCCTAAAAGACCCCAAAAGTTTCCTGGGGTTGACTAGTGAAGCTCAGCAAATAAACAGTATTTTAATAAAATGTTTGATGAGCTTGGGAGATGCAGCAGCTTAAAATAAAATCACCCTATTTTATATTTGTCTCTCTCACAAGGAAGGAACCAAGGTCAATGTGAATTTACAGTAGCCCCTGGAACAGCTCTGTAAAGAAGGGTCTTGTCCTGCCTGCAAGTTGGAACATCTGCAGTGTTCTTTTATTCATGACCAAATGTTTCCAGAGCGATTAAACTGGCATTGTAAATGTGCAGTCTATATCAACTGAGTGGCAAGGATTAAGTGAGATTCAGATTAAAATGCTAAGGGAGTTCGTACCAAGATCAAGCCAGGTATATAGTTAACACTAAGAAAATACGTGCTGAAGAAGAAGTGTAAAAACAACCACCTAGAGAAAACTTCAGAATAACAAACTGCACCAGAGAAAGCATCTTGAATGGCAAGTCAGTCAGTGGCGGCTGAAATTACCTTTTTGAAAGTACAATTGCTCAGCAGTATTTAGAAAAAAAATATGCAGCCAAATAAATAACAGGTATATTCACAGTAGATTTGGTTCAAAAAGAAGGTACAATAATAAAGTCCATTTTATTGATACAATAAATGTTGATAAACAAATTTCAGAACAAAATATAAGTTGGAAACCAAAAATTAAGAACTGCTAGATTTATTACTTCAAAAGAATAAAAATGCTTTGAGTCTTACAGAGCTTTACTCTCCCAGAATCCACAACTGAAAGCCAAAATGAATGGAAATTTATTATTTACCAAATATTATTGTAATAGATAGAATAAAAAAAGAAAACACCATTAGAAAAAATCTGTAACCGCTATATGAACAATGTCTTAAATTTTTGTTGTGTAACGAATACAGAAATAAAATCACAAATCCCTTTCCAGTGACATTTAAAGTGACCTGAGACACTGATTAATTAACACACAGTCAGCCCTCCATATCTGCAGGTTCTGCATCCTTGGATTCAACCAACTATAGATCAAAAATATTTTTTTAAAAATTCCAAAAAGTTCCAAAAAGCAAAACTGGATATTGCTGTGCACCCGCAACTATTTAAATAACATTTACATTGTATCTACATCTATTTATATAGCATTTACATTGTATTAGGTGTTATAAGTAATGAGATGATTTAAAGTATACAGAAGGATATATGTAGGTTACATGCAAATACTCTGCCATTTTATATAAGGGACTTGAGCATGTGTATTTTTTGGTATCCACGGGGGTCCTGGAACCACTCCCCCTCAGATACCCAGCAACAACTGTAAGTATGATGTTTGAACTGATCCCCCTCCAACCTCCTTGTCTATGGATTTCTAACCTTCTCTAAATCAGTTCACATTCCATGGAATTTCTACCCCATTGATCTGCAGGCCTTTGCTACAAGCTGCATTTTTGGATCTTCAAAGAGAACAAGAAGGGCAGCAATAGACTGGCATCTGTATAAATTCCAGGTGGCAGACGTAGGGGAGCAAAATTTGGCATGCCAAAATGTGTCCCTTTGGCATATAGATTATTTTGAGATAAAAACAATCAAGGCCCAAAAGACTCAGGAAGAAACCTTGACCTTCCCCCTAACTGCCTAAAAGAATTTAGATAGAGGGCCTGTTCCTGGAAGACAGGTATGACCAGAACTTTCTGCAAAGAATATGGGCCAAGTGTGGTGGGGGAAGCTGGCCATAGCCCAGAGGGCAGAGTCCACTCTGTGTCCCATTGTCTGTGGTGGCCCAGGAAACATTTATCTACCAAACATTTGCTCTTCCATCTCCATGTGAATTGCCTTCCTCCTCCCCCGTTAAGTCCCAAACCACTACCCGCAACGTTCTCTCTTGTTTTCAGCTGAAGATAGTATTTAAGGTGAGGGTTACTGCCATTTTGGTGAGTTACTCACTTTTTGTGGGGGAGGGCAGGGGGGTATCTCTCCCATGTATACATGTTAATAAATTTTGTTTAATTTTCTCCTGTTAATCTGTCTCATGGCAATTTAATTCTTAGACCAGCCATAAGAACCTAGAAGGGTAGAGGAAAATTTCTTCTTCCCCAACATGGTCTTCTGCCTGAGAAATTTCCCAGGTCGGCTTCATGGAAACACTCCTTCCCAGACATACAACCCCTTGATCCTGAAGCACTGAATGGGAACAGTGGAATGGTGATTCCCTGTCCATCCTCAGTGCCAAATGAGAATGAGGAAGAGGCCAGGATAACGTAAGTTAGAGGCCAAAGCACAGCACACTGGTTAAGAACAGGGCCTCTGAGTCCATCCAGCCTACATGCAAACAACGTATCTGTTATTGCTCTAGTTTCCACACCTGTAGCATAGGGATGGTAATAGTACAGAACAGACAATAAACCAAATAATCTTTATACAGAACTTACAGGTTATCATGCACACACAAGTCAGCAATATATGGTTGTCATTATGATTATAGTGAATTCTCTCTCTTCTGGGAAATATTTAGAGACACTCTGAGCCTCTTGGCTCCTTCCATCCTCTTAGAAGAATCACATATCTCTACTTGTGCGTTATGGATGCTGATTCTACCAAATAGGTGAACAGATGTGGCTGTCCCAAAATTGGACAGAAAGATAAAATACAGACTGACTGTTGAAGAAAGGTCAGGAGGAGGCAGCTGCACAAGAAGAGTAAGTCGGAAACAACATTCAAGGTCCAACCCCTGACGAGGTGTTAAATGATGGGTGGGAGCAGTCCCTGCTGTAATCCAGTTAACATTTAGCACCTAATTATCACTTCTCAGTGGAGTCCAGACTAGATTATTGTGAACTGCAACCTCCAAGCTACACAGGAAATGTTTGATGCTACTAAGGAACAGATTCAATCATTTAACAGGCACTGACTATCCAGTGCAAGAGATGCAGAGTATTACTCTAGTTAATCAGTGAAACGTCATCCCTTTTCTGGATCAGCCTGCAGTTCAGCAGATTCTAACCAAACAAGATGTGGATGATTTAATCCAAGATTTCCTTCTAAAATGCCTTTTATAACCAGCAATCATGAATATAGCAGAAAATATGTCTGAGATTCCAAACCTAGATTTTCCTTCACATACGATACAAAGCAATGTTAGTGATTCACCACCTTTGCTTTTGGGGGGTGGGATGATAAATTTCCTAATCCTTTCAGTATTCAAAAAAGCCATTTTCTCAGTATGTAAGTGGGATAACTTCTAGGGATAGAATGATGACTAAAACAGGTCCTACCCTTGAGAAGCTCTGATACAGAAGTCTAATATGGAACAGAGAGAGAGGGGGCAAAGGTTTTCAAAACAGTAATAAGTATAACAAAATCATTAAAAAAAAAAAAAAAGATGGTGGAAACCTACAAGACAGAGCACTTAAATCTGCCTAGGAAAGGCTTGGAAGGCTTTCCACATAAGCGATGATATTTATGTTACATCCTGTATTAACAATACAGGCATTGTTCTTACTGACAATTCCTTGGCCAGCGTATTTGAGTATCTGCGTTCCTCTGCTGGAACTGCCAAATTAGACCTCAAAGCCCATATACCCAAGCTGCTAGATACTATCACTTTTCCATGACACTCCACCAACCTGTGATCAAACAGTGCATATGCACCCTCCAAGAAACACACTGATTTTTATTCTATAAAACTGAATTGAATATTTTTGCTATTGAATTACAGTAACCCTCAGGAAAGTTGAAGAAGGACTCACACACAATATATAACACACATACACACAAACACAAATTTATTTTGTAGGTATTTTAGAGAAAGACAGGACTTCAATGCTTTTAAAATAAAGGCAAAAGATTTAACTCTACGTTATAAAATTTTTCAGGTCATTAGGGTACCTGAAGAGAGAGGAGAAATTAGGGTAGTATATAAGGAGAAAGGATGAAAAAGAGGGGAATATAAAAACACCTTATTTCCTCATTCCCAAGACATTCCTTCACAGACCATTCTCTGAAATCAGAATGCATCATACAATTGATGAAGTTTCATGATCATGAGGTAAATGTAATGCCAAAGTATTGTGAAAATCTTCCCGTGACAATTTCTGAAAAGATCAAAAAAGCAACAGCATCAGAGCACGCTAGAATTGGTGAAATGTAACAAAAAATGAGCGAGACACTTGGGGCAGTTCCATAGGCTTCAGACAAACACTTTTGTAGAAGATTAATTGCTCTTTTCACATTGTAGAGTTCCCTGGAATTTGAGGGATAGCAAACTATGCCCTGGTCATCCTGCTCAACATAGAAACTGTCTTTTGTACCCTAGAAAACACGTTCTATTTGTCAACCATTGCAATGTCAACCAAAAGCAACCATTGTTTTTTCTGTTTTTCAATAAGCACCTTTTGGGGGGAAATTTTACAGTTTTTCAGAGTATGAAGAAATGACTTAGAATATTAAAATTGAAAAATGAAGGGTATTTAAGTGTTAAATTCTTGGTTTTACAGACTTAGAAAATTGAAAGACAAAAAAAATTAAATGATCTGTGCAAGACTGTATTTAAAGTATATTGAGAACTCAATATTCTAGATAGCATGTAGCTTTTTCTATTATGCCATGCTGCCTGTTCTTAGGTTTTAGTGAGTCCTTCGGAAAGACAAATGTAAATTTACTTCCTATGCCGCAAAGCTGTTACATCATCTTATCCTAATCTTTAGGAGTTATGGCTGCTTCAATTGGTAATACCTGAAAGTTACACTGAACCTTTCAAATCAAATCCAGACTTCTGATCTAACTGGATCTTAGTTTGTACAATATATACTGTTTCATAGCAGAAAAAGTGCCGATTATTAGAACATTCGCCTCAGGGACACTGCATACGATGCTTGTTTAGTATATAACAAACTCAAATAAAAATGAAATAGAACTCCTTCTGATATAACTGTACGAGAAGTAATATTCATAGATCTTCAAATACTCTTACAAAGTATTAAGAAGTTCTTCTCTAATTACTGTGGCCAACAACAAGCAATCCAGTGCTCAGCCATAGAAATATCACTCTATCTTCTACTGCAGGGTCTCCTACCTAGGGTTCACTTCACCTCTTTCAGGCTCTCTCATCTCATTCTTCCATTCTTGTTTCTGGTGTTATTTCTTGGGCTTAATTTATTAAGCTTTCAAGAAGAATACCAATCAAACACATACTTTCCAGTCCCATTCCCACTTTAAGCTTTTCAATTCCCTTCACTATAAAAGGTTCTGAGAGTCTCTCTGGAAAATATTACCAACTTATTCCTTGTTTTAGACTTAGGCACTGATGACCTATATTAATGCACATGTAAAATGGCAAGGGAAATTTATGAATTGTGTATTATCAGTCATTACTACTGGAGCTTTAATTTGTTTATCAGGTTGAGCTGCCAGTAACCTAACAGGGCACCAAGGGAGGGACATAGGAGGGATAAATTTTGATTAAAAAATGTCTACATCATGGGTGCTCTCAGAGAAGGCAAGCATAGCTAAGCAAGCTCAGGGAGCAGTGTCAGGAAAACACTAGAGGCAAAAAGCAAAACAGTCATAATAGGGCTCCAGGAAGAAGTTTTCCTTAGTGACCTGGGGTGAGATCTGACCTCTGAAATACTGTCTTCATCCTTCTCTCTCTCTCTCTCTCTCTCCCCCGTCCCCCACCCCGACCCCACCCCACCCTCTCTGTCTCTCCCTCCGACACACACACGCACACACACAAAACAAATGCTCACACAACATTCCTATAATTTTAGCCCCATATTCAGAGGAGAGATAATATTCTACTTCATGACCATTATTGCTATTGCTATGTGGTTAATGAGTTAATATATGCAAAGCATTTAGAATTGTTCCACATATATGTTAAGTACTAGGTAAACGTTAGCATTTATTATCACTATGTCCATCTATTTATATATTTTTCCAAAAAAATTACTGACAATTTCCTAAATGCCTAACACTAAAGTAGGTGCTATAGAAGTAAGGGAAACTAAATATGATTCCTGATTTTGAAGATCTTGCTGTGATGAAAATACATGAAAACAGGAGTGGTGCTCAAATCCTTCTGATAACCTTATGAGTCAAGTGTTATTATTCCCATCATACTCATGAAGAATTTGCAATTCAGAGAAGTGTCTTATGAATCCACATTCATGAAATCAGAAGTTAAAACCAGGTCTATCGGAGAGACCTTCATGATGGCAGAGGACTAAGACGTGGAGATCACCTTCCTCCCCACAAATACATCAGAAATACATCTATGGAACAACTCCTACAGAACACCTACTGAACGCTGGCAGAAGACCTCAGACCTCCCCCAAAATATTTTTTTTTTTCTGTGAGTGTGTATGTGTATGCTTCTTTGTGTGATTTTGTCTGTATAGCTTTGCTTTTACCATTTGTCCTAGGGTTCTCTCTGTCCGATTTTTTTTTTTTTAGTATAGTTTTTAGCGCTGGTTATCATTGGTGGATTTATTTTTTAGTTTGGTTGCTCTCTTCTTTCTTTCTTATTTTTTTTATTTTTTTATTACTTTTTATTTTTAATAATTTTATTTTAATAACTTTTTAAATTTTCTTTCTTTCATTCTGCTTTTCTCCCTTTTCTTCTTCTTTTTATTTTTTCACACTTTACAAAGAGCATCCTTTATTGTGCATAAAAGTCACTGAGAAAAATAAGGATCAGAGTCACTGGGATTTTCAAAGAGATGAAATGCACATAAACATAAAAAGGAAGAAAAGCCATCAAATATGGTCTAATATTTCTGTTCTTTAGGAACTATTCTGTTTCTGTCCAAATCAGGAAAAATACTCTAAAAACACTTAAGTAGTAGATATTTTCGTTCCTATATATATTATGTTCTCGAGGCATTTTGTCTTTTTTTTTTTTTTTTTTTTACTTTATTTATTTATGGCTGTATTGGGTCTTCATTTCTGTGCAAGGGCTTTCTCTAGTTGTGGCAGGCGGGGGCCACTCTTCATCGCAGTGCTTGGGCCTCTCACTATCGCGGCCTCTCTTGTTGCGGAGCACAGGCTCCAGACGCGCAGGCTCAGTAATTGTGGCTCACGGACCCAGTTGCTCCGCGGCATGTGGGATCTTCCCAGACCAGGGCTTGAACCCGTGTCCCCTGCATTGGCAGGCAGATTCTCAACCACTGCGCCACCAGGGAAGCCCATTTTGTCTTCTTTGATTCAAATTACATATCATGATATGGTCAAAAACAGACATATTTCTATTTTGAATTTTGAAAGTTAGAAAGGCCAAATAATTTTCAAAAAGAAACAGGTCAATACCAGAGTCAGGACTCATAATTAACATTACTAATTCTCTATCTCAAAATTTGACCATGAATGTTATCCATTATAAAATCTGAAAAAGTACAATTGCCTTAGGTTGTCCTATTTCAAAGTTAGATCACAAAAGTGACTTGTAAAAATTGAGCATTGAGGATGAAATGTAAGATCACTTTATTTCTTCACATTTCTGCTCTTATAAGATTCATCTAAAGTGAGTATTTCTACAAGTCTCCATTCTGACCAGGGCATGTATTCTGGATAATGTCTCTATACATATATCCACTGTATGGTTCTATAACTTACTACTGATTTAGCATTTATTTAAATGTAAGCAATAAAGTACTTTAAATTGTTATAGACAAAAGAAAATCAATACGTAATCACCAAAGAAGAATATCTGTTCTACTCCCTGAAACAATATATTATCTATAAAATGTATTTATGTTAGAAATCGAAAACTTGACATGCTCTGTCTCTTCAAAGCTTCGTGTAAAATAAATGTATTAAATTTTTACTTATATTTCCAAACACATGTGCATGCTCACATACAGATACACATACAAACATTCAATAAGTAAAGGGGAAAATCACCTAAATAATCACATAAGAACGATCTTTTTTTAAATAAATTTATTTATTTTTGGCTGTGTTAGGTCTTCGTTTCTGCGCGAGGGCTTTCTCTAGTTGCGGCATTCGGGGGCCACTCTTCATCACTATTTAAAGCCCTCAGAATGTGTACTATCACTATACAGGTTTGTGATTTGTTAAAAATAGATCTAAACTCACCAAGTAAGCAAGATAACTTCATGATCAGTCTTCAGAATAGTTCTTAGAATTTAAAAATTGCCTATAAATAAAATGACTTACACATCTCTTTGATACATCACTCTGTTGTTGGTCAAATCAGTCATACAATCAACTGGGTCATTCCATCATTGGATGACTTGAATTATATATATATATATATATATATATATATATATATATATATATATTTTATACAGCAGGTTCTTATTAGTCATCAATTTTATACACATCAGTGTATACATGTCAATCCCAATCGCCAAATTCATCACACCACCACCACCACCACCCTGCCGCTTTCCCCGCTTGGTATCCATACCTCTGTTCTCTACATCTGTGTCTCAATTTCTGCCCTGCAAACCAGTTCATCTGTACCATTTTTCTAGGTTCCACATATATATGTTAATATACGATGTTTGTTTTTCTCGATCTGACTTACTTCACTCTGTAGGACGCTCTCTAGATCCATCCACATCTCAACAAATGACCCAATTTCGTTCCGTTTTATGCCTGAGTAATATTCCATTGTATATATGTACCACATCTTCTTTAACCATTCATCTGTCGATGGGCATTTAGGTTGCTTCCATGACCTGGCTATTGTAAATAGTGCTGCAATGAACACTGGGGTGCATGTGTCTTTCTGAATTATGGTTTTCTCTGGGTATATACACAGTAGTGGGATTGCTGGATCATAAGTAATTCTATATTTAGTTTTTTAAGGAATCTCCATACTATTCTCCATTGTAGCTGTATCAATTTACATTCCCACCAACACTACGAGAGGGTACCCTTTTCTCCACACCCTCTCCAGCATTTGTTGTTTGTAGATTTTCTGATTATGCCCATTCTAACTGGTGTCAGGGGATACCTCGTTGTAGTTTTGATTTCCATTTCTCTAATAATTAGTGATGTTGAGCAGCTTTTCATCTGTTTCCTGGTCATCCGTATGTCTTCTTTGCAGAAACGTCTATTTAGGTCTTCTGCCCATTTTTGGATTTGTTTGTTTGTTTTTTTGATATTGAGCTGCGTGAGCTGTTTATATATTTTGGAGATTAATCCTTTGTCCGTTGATTCATTTGCAAATATTTTCTCCCATTCTGAGGGTCATCCTTCCGTCTTGTTTATGGTTTCCTTTGCTGTGCAAAAGCTTTTAAGTTTCATTAGGTCCCATTTGTTTATTTTTGTGTTTATTTCCATTACTCTAGGAGGTGGATCAAAAAAGATCTTGCTGTATTTATGTCAAAGAGTGTTCTTCCTATGTTTTCCTCTAAGAGTTTTATAGTGTCCGGTCTTATATTTAGGCCTTTAATCCATTTTGAGTTTATTTTTGTGTATGGTGTTAGGGAGTGTTCTAATTTCATTCTTTTACATGAAGCTGTCCAATTTTCCCAGCACCACTTATTGAAGAGATTGTTTTTTCTCCATTGTATATCCTTGCCTCCTTTGTCACAGATTAGTTGACAACAGATGTGTGGGTTTATCTCTGGGCTTTCTATCTTCTTCCATTGACCTATGTTTCTGTTTTTGTGCCAGTACCATACTGTCTTGATTCCTGTAGCTTTATAGTATAGTCTGAAGTCAGGGAGTCTGATTCCTCTAGCTCCGTTTTTTTCCCTCAAGAACACTTTGGCTATTCACAGTCTTGTGTCTCCACACAGATTTTAAGATTTTTTGTTCTAGTTCTGTATAAAAGGCCATTGGTAATTTGATAGGGATTGCATTGAATATGTAGATTGCTTTGGGTAGTATAGTCATTTTTACAATATTAATTCTTCCAATCCAAGAACATGGTATATTTCTCCATCTGTGGGTATCATCTTTAATTTCTTTCATCAGTGTCTTATAGTTTTCTGCATACAGGTCTCTGGTCTCCCTAGGTAGGTTTATTCCTAGGTATTTTATTCATTTGTTGCAATGGTAAATGGGAGTGTGTTTCCTTAATTTCTCTTTCAGATTTTTCATCATAAGTGTATAGGAATGCAAGAGATTTCTGTGCATTAATTTTTTATCCTGCTACTTTACCAATTCATTGGTTAGCTCTAGTAGTTTTCTGGTACCATCTTTAGGATTCTCTATGTATAGTATCATGTCATCTGCAAACAGGGACAGTTTTACTTCTTCTTTTCCAATTTGTATTCCTTTTATTTCTTTTTCTTCTCTGATTGCTGTGGCTAGGCCTTCCAAAACTATGTTGAATAACAGTGGTGAGAGTGGACATCCTTGTCTTGTTCCTGATCTTATAGGAAATGCTTTCAGTTTTTCACCATTGAGAATGATGTTTGCTGTGGGTTTGTCGTATATGTCCTTTATTATTTTGAGGTAGGTTCCCTCTATGCCCACTTTCTAGAGAGTTTTTATCATAAATCGGTGTTGAATTTTGTCAAAAGCTTTTTCTGCATCTATTGAGATGATCATATGGCTTTTATTCTCAATTTTTTAATATGGTGTATCACACTGATTGATTCGCATATATTGAAGAATCCTTGCATCCCTGGGATACATCCCACTTGGTCATGGTATATGATCCTTTTAATGTGTTGTTGGATTCTGTTTGCTAGAACTTTGTTGAGGATTTTTGCATCTATATACAACAGTGATATTGGTCTGTAATTTTCTTTTTTTGTAGTATCATTGTGTGGTTTCAGTATCAGGGTGATGGTGGCCTCATAGAATGAGTTTGGGAGTGTTCCTTCTGCTGCAATTTTTTGGAAGAGCTTGAGAAGGATTGGTATTAGCTCTTCTCTAAATGTTTGATACAATTCACCTGTGCAGCCATCTGGTCCTGGACTTTTGTTTGTTAGAAGATTTTTAATCACAGTTTCAATTTCATTGCTTGTGATTGGTCTATTCATATTTTCTATTTCAACCTGGTTCAGTCTTGGAAGGTTATACCTTGCTAAGAATTTGCCCATTTCTTCCAGGTTGTCCATTTTCTTGACATACAGTTGCTTGTAGTA
>NW_021703780.1:20079887-20091096 GCF_005190385.1 Monodon monoceros
TCCAGGTTGTCCATTTTCTTGACATACAGTTGCTTGTAGTAGTCTCTTCGGATGCTTTGTATTTTTACCGTGTCTGTGGTAACTTCTCCTTTTTCATTTCTAATTTTATTGATTTCAGTCCTCTCCCTAGTTTTCTTGATGAGTCTGGCTAATGGTTTATCAATTTTATCTTCTCAAAGAACCAGCTTTTAGTTTCATTGATCTTTGCTATTGTTTTCTTTGTTTCTATTTCATTTATTTCTGCTCTGATCTTTATGACTTCTTTCCTTCTGCCAACTTTGGGTTTTTTGTGTTCTTCCTTCTCTAGTTCCTTTAGGTGTAAGCTTATATTGTTTGAGACTTTTCTTGTTTCCTGAGGTAGGCTTGTAGAGCTATAAACTTCCCTCTTAGAACTGCTTTTGCTGCATCCCGTAGGTTTTGGATGATCGTGTTTTCATTGTCATTTGTCTCTAGGTATTTTTTGATTTCCTCGTTGATTTCTTCAGAGATCTCTTGGTTATTTAGTAATGTATTGTTTAGCCTCCGTGTGTTTGTGATTTTTTACGTTTTTTTCCCTGCAATTGATTTCTAATCTCATAGCGTTGTGGTCAGAAAAGATGCTTGATATGATTTCAATTTTCTTAAATTTACTGAGGCTTGATTTGTGACCCAAAATGTGATCTATCCTGGAGAATGCTCTGTGCGCACTTGAGAAGAAAGTGTAATCTGCTGTTTTTGGATGGAATGTCCTATAAATGTCAATTAAATCTATCTGGTCTATTGTGTCATTTAAAGCTTGTGTTTCTTTATAATTTTCTGTTTGGATGATCTGTCCACTGGTATAAGTGAGGTGTTAAAAGTCCCCCACTATTATTGTGTTACTGTCGATTTCCTCTTTTATAGCTGTTAGCAGTTGCCTTACGTATTGAGGTGCTCCTATGTTGGGTGCATATATATTTATAATTGTTATATCTTCTTCTTAGATTGATCCCCTGATCATTATGTAGTGTCCTTCCTTGTCTCTTGTAATAGTCTTTATTTTAAAGTCTATTTTATGTGATATGAGTACTGCTACTCCAGCTTTCCTTTTATTTCCATTTGCATCCCCTCACTTTCAGTCTGAATGTGTCCCTAGGTCTCAAGTGGGTCTCTTGTACACAGCATATATATGGGCCTTGTTTTTGTATCCATTCAGCAAGACTGTGCCTTTTGGTTGGAGCATTTAATCCATTCACGTTTAAGGTAATTATCAATATGTATGTTCCTATAACCATTTTCTTAATTGTTTTGGGTTTGTTTTTGTAGGTCCTTTTCTCCTGCTGTGTTTCCCACTTAGAGAAGTTCCTTTAGCATTTGTTGTAGAGCTGGTTTGGTGGTGCTGAATTCTCATAGCTTTTGCTTGTCAGTAAAGCTTCTGATTTCTCCAGCGAATGTGAATAAGATCCTTGCTGGATAGAGTAATCTTGGTTGTAGGTTCTTCCCTTTCATCACTTCAAGTATATCATGCCATTCCCTTCTGGCTTGTAGAGTTTCTGCTAAGAAATCAGCTGTTAACTTTATGGGAGTTCTCTTGCATGATATTTGTCGTTTTTCCCTTGCCGCTTTTAATAACTTTTGTTTGTCTTTAATTTTTGCCAATTTGATTACTATGTGTCTTGGCATGTTTCTCCTTGGGTTTATCCTGCCTGGGACTCTCTGCACTTCCTGGACTTGGGTGGCTCTTTCCTTTCCCATGTTAGGGAAGTTTTCAACTATAATCTCTTCAAATATTTTCTCAGGTCCTTTCTCTCTCTCTTCTTCTTCTGGGACCCCTATAATGTGAATGTTGTTGCATTTAATGTTGTCCCAGAGGTCTCTAAGGCTGTCTTCATTTCTTTTCATTCTTTTTTCTTTATTCTGTTGCGCAGGAGTGAATTCCACCATTCTGTCTTCCAGGTCACTTATCCGTTCTTCTGCCTCAGTTATTCCGCTATTGATTCCTTCTAGGGTAGTTTTCATTTCAGTTATTGTATTGTTCATCTCTATTTGTTTGTTCTTTAATTCTTCTAGGTCTTTGTTAAACTTTTCTTGCATCTTCTCGATCTTTGCCTCCATTCTTTTTCCGAGGTCCTGGATCATCTTCACTATCATTATTCTGAATTATTTTTCTGGAAGGTTGCCTATCTCCACTTCATTTAGTTGTTTTTCTGAGGTTTTATCTTGTTCCTTCATCTGGTACATAGCCATCTGCCTTTTCATCATGTCTATCTTTCTGTGAATGTGGTTTTTGTTCCACAGGCTGCAGGACTGTAGCTCTTCTTGCTTCTGCTATCTGCCCTCTGTCTCCCTTTTCTTCTGAGCCGTATGGCGGACACGGTGGTCTTGGTGCTCCAGCCGGGTGTCATGCCTGTGCCTCTGAGATGGGAGAGCTTAGTTCAGGACATTAGTCCACCAGTCACCTGCCGGCTCCATGTAATATCAAAGGGCAAAAGCTGTCCCAGAGATCTCCATCACAACACTAAGACCAAGCTCCACTCAACGACCAGCAAGCTACAGTGCTGGACACCCTACGCCAAACAACTAGCAAGACAGGAACATCACCCCACCCATTAGCAGAGAGGCTGCCTAAAATCATAGTAAGATCACAGACACCACAAAAGACACCATTGGACGTGGTCCTGCCCACCAGAAAGACAAGATACAGCCTCATCCACCAGAACACAGGTACGAGTCCACTCCACCAGGAAGCCTACACAACCCACTGAACCAACCTTACCCACTGAGGGCACACACCAATAACAATGAGAACTATGAACCTGTAGCCTGCAAAAAGGAGACCCCAAACACAGTAAGTTAAGCAAAATGAGAGGACATAAAAACACACAGCAGATGAAGAAGCAAAGTAATAACCAACCAGACCAAACAAATGAAGAGGAAATAGGCAGTCTACCTGGAAAAGAATTCAGAGTAATGAGATCCAAAATCTAGGAAACAGAATGGAGAAAATACAAGAAACGTTTAACAAGGATCTAGAAGGACTAAAGATAAACAAACAATGATGAACAACACAATATATGAAATTAAAAATTCTCTAGAAGGAATCAATAGCAGAATAACTGAGGCAGAAGAATGGATAAGTGAACTGTAAGATAAAATAGTGGAAATAACTACCACAGAAGAATAAACAAAAAAGAATGAAAATAATTGAGGACGGTCTCAGAGACCTCTGGGACAAAATTAAATGCACCAACATTCGAATTATAGGGGTCCCAGAAGAAGAAGAGAAAAAGAAAGGGACTGAGAAAATATTTGAAGAGATTATAGTTGAAAACTTCCCTAATATGGAAGAAGAAATAGTCAATCAAGTGCAGGAAGCACAGACAGCCCCATACAGGATGAATCCAAGGAGAAACACGCCAAGACACATATTAATCAAACTATCAAAAATTAAATACAAAAAACAATATTAAAAGCAGCAAGGGAAAAACAACAAATAACATACAAAGGAATCCCCATAAGGTTAACAGCTGATCTTTCAGCAGAAACTCTGCAAGTCAGAAGGGAGTGGCAGGACATATTTAAAGTGATGAAAGGGAAAAACCTACAACCAAGAGAACTCTACCCAGCAAGGGTATTCAGATTCGACGGAGAAATTAAACCTTTACAGTCAAGCAAAGGCTAAGAGAATTCTGCACCACCAAACCAGCTTTGCGACAAATGCTAAAGGAACTTCGCTAGGCAGGAAACACAAGAGAAGGAAAAGACCTACAATAATAAACCCAAAACAATTAAGAAAATGGTCATAGGAACATACATATAAATAACTACCTTAAATGTAAATGGATTAAATGCTCCAACCAAAAGACACAGACTGGCTGAATGGATAAAAAAACAAGACCCATATATATGCGGTCTAAAAGAGACCCACTTGAGACCTAGGGACACATTCAGACTGAAAGTGAGGGGATGGAAAAAGATATTCCATGAAAATGGAAATCAAAAGAAAGCTGGAGTAGCAATTCTCATATATCACACAAAATAGACTTTAACAGAAAGACTATTACAAGAGACAAAGAAGGACACTACATAATGATCAAGGGATCGATCCAGGAAGAAGATATAACAATTGTAAATAGTTATGCATCCAACATAGGACCACCTCGATACATAAGGCAAATGCTAACAGCCATAAAAGGGGAAATCAACAGTAACAAAATCATAGTAGGGGACTTTAGCACCCCACTTTCACCAATGGACAGATCATCCAAAATGAAAATAAATAAGGAAACACAAGCTTTAAATGATACATTAAACAAGATGGACTTAACTGATATTTATAGGACATTCCATCCAAAAACAACAGAATACACTTTCTTCTCAAGTGCTCATGGAACATTCTCCAGGATAGATCATATCTTGGTTCACAAATCAAGCCTTGTTAAATTTAAGAAAATTGAAATCATATCAAGTATCTTTTCTGACCACAACGCTATGAGACTAGATATCAATTACAGGAAAAAATCTGTAAAAAAATACAAACACATGGAGGCTAAACAATATGTTACTAAATAACCAAGAGATCAATGAAAAAATAAAAGAGGAAATCAAAAAATACCTAGAACCAACAAATGATAATGAAAACACAATGACCCAAAACCTATGGGATGCAGGAAAAGCAGTTCTAAGAGGGAAGTTTATAGGCATACAATCCTACCTTAAGAAACAAGTCACATGTCAAATAAACAACCTAACCTTACACCTAAAGCAATTGGAGAAAGAAGAACAAAAAAACCCCAAAGTTAGAAGGAAAGCAATTATAAAGATCAGATCAGAAATAAATGAAGAAGAGATGAAGGAAACAATAGCAAAGATCAATAACACTAAAAGCTGGTTCTTTGAGAAGGTAAACAAAATTGATAAAACATTAGCCAAACTCATCAAGAAATAAAGGGAAAAGGTTCAAATCAACAGAATTGGAAATGAAAATGGAGAAGTTACAACTGACACTACAGAAATACAAAGGATCATGAAAGACTACTACAAGCAATTATATGCCAATAAAATGGACAACCTGGAAGAAATGGACACATTCTTAGAAAAGCACAACCTTCTGAGACTGAACCAGGGAGAAATAGAATATATAAACACACCAATCACGAGCACTGAAATTGAGACTGTGATTAAAAATCTTTCAACAAACAAAAGTCCAGGACCAGATGGCTTCACAGGCAAATTCTATCAAACATTTAGAGAAGAGCTAACACCTATCCTTCTCAAACTCTTCCAAAATATAGCAGAGGGAGGAACACTCCCAAACTCATTCTACGAGGCCACCATCACCCTGACACCAAAACCATACAACCATGTCACAAGGAAAGAAAACTGCAGGCCAATATCTCTGATGAACATAGATGCAAAAATCCTCAAGAAAATACTAGCAAACAGATTCCAACAGCACATTAAAAGGATCATACACCATGATCAAGTGGGGTTTATCCCAGGAAGCAAGGATTCTTCAATATACGCAAATCAATCAGTGTGATAAACCATATTAACAAATTGAAGGAGAAAAACCATATGATCATCTCAATAGATACAGAACAAGTTTTCGACAAAATTCAACACCCATGTTGATAAAAACCCTCCAGAAAGCAGGCATAGAGGGAACTTACCTCAACATAATAAAGGCAATATGTGACAAACCCACAGCCAACATTGTTCTCATTGTGAAAAATTGAAATCATTTCCTCTAAGTTCAAGAACAAGACAAGTTTGTCCACTCTCACCACTCTTATTCAACATAGTTTTGGAAGTTTTACTCAAAGCAATCAGAGAAGGAAAAGAAATAAAAGGAATCCAAATTGGTAATGAAGAAGTAAAGCTGTCACTGTCTGCAGATGACATGATACTTTACATAGAGAATCCTAAAGATGGTACCAGAAAACTACTAGAGCTAATCAACAAATTTGGTAAAGCAGCAGGATACAAAATTTATGCACAGAAATCTCTTGCATTCCTACATCATTCCTAATGATAAAAAATCTGAAAGAGAAATTAAGGAAACACTCTCATTTACCATTGCAACAAAAAGAATAAAATACCTAGGAATAAACCTACCTAAGGAGAAAAAAGCCCTGTATGTAGAAACTATAAGACACTGATGAAAGAAATTAAAGATGATACAAATAGGTGGAGAGATACAGCTTGTTCTTGGATTGGAAGCATCAACATTGTGAAAATGACCATACTCCCTGAAGCAATCTACAGATTGAATGCAATCCATATCAATCTACCAATGGCATTTTTCACAGAACTAGAACAAAAAAATTTCACAATTTGTATGGAAACACAAAAGACCCCAAAGAGCCAAAGCAATCTTGAGAAAGAAAAACAGAGCTGGAGGAATTAGGCTCCCTGACTTCAGACTATACTACAGAGCTACAGTAATCAAGACAGTATGGTATTGGCACAAAAACAGAAATATAGATCAATGGAATAGGATAGAGAACCCAGAGATAAACCCACGTACATATGGTCAGCTTAGTTTTCATAAAGGAGGCAAGAATATACAATGGAGAAAAGACAGCCTCTTCAACAAGTGGTGCTGGGAAAACTGGACAGCTACATCTAAAAGAATAAAATTAGAACACTCCCTAACTCCATACACAAAAGTAAACTCAAAATGGATGAAAGACCTAAATGTAAGGGCAGATACTGTAAAACTCACAGAGGAAAACAAAGGCAGAACACTCTATGACATAAATCACAGCAAGATCCTTTTTGACCCATGTCCTACAGAAATGGAAATAAAAACGAAAATAAACAAATGGGACCTAATGAAACTTCAAAGCTTTTGCACAGCAAAGGAAACCATAAACAAGACCAAAAGACAACCGTCAGAATGGGAGAAAATATTTGCAAATGAAGCAACTACAAAGGATTAATCTCCAAAATTTACAAGCAGCTCATGCAGCTCAATAACAAAAAAACAAACAACCCAATCCAAAAATGGGCAGAAGACCTAAATAGACATTTCTCCAAAGATATACAGATTGCCAACAAACACATGAAAGAATGCTCAACATCACTAATCATTAGAGATGCAAATCAAAACTACAATGAGATATCATCTCACACTGGTCATAATGGCCATCACCAAAATATCTACAAACAATAAATGCTGGAGAGGGTGTGGAGAAAACGGAACACTCTTGCACTGTTGGTGGGAATGTAAATTGATACAGCCACTATGGAGAACAGTATGGAGGTTCCTTAGAAAACTACAGATAGAACTACCATACGACCCAGCAATCCCACTACTAGGCATATACCCTGAGAAGACCATAATTCAAAAAGAGTCATGTACCACAATGTTCATTGCAGCACTATTTACAATAGGCAGGACATGGAAGCAACCTCATGGAAGCAACCTAAGTGTCCATCAACAGATGAATGGATAAAGAAGATGTGGCACATACATACAATGGAATATTAGCCATAAAAAGAAACGAAATTGAGTTATTTGTAGTGAGGTGGATGGACCTAGAGTCTGTCATACAGAGTGAAGTCAGAGAGAGAAATACAAATACCGTATGCTAACACATATACAATACGGAATCTAAGAAAAAAAAAAAGGGTCATGAAGAACCTAGGGGTAAGACGGGAATAAACACACAGACCTACTAGAGAATGGACTTGAGGATATGGGGAGGGGGAAGGGTAAGCTGGGACAAAGTGAGAGAGTGGCATGGACATATATACACTACCAAACGTAAAATAGATAGCTAGTGGAAAGCAGCCGCATAGCACAGGGAGATCAGCTCTGTGGTTTATGACCACCTAGAGGGGTGGGATAGGGAGGGTGGGAGGGAGGGAGACCCAAGAGGGAAGAGATATGGGAACATATGTATATGTATAACTGATTCACTTTGTTATAAAGCAGAAACACACCACTGTAAAGCAATTATACTCCAATAAAGATGTTTAAAAAAAAAAACAAAAACCACAATGAGGTATCACCTCACACCAGCCAGAATGGCCATCATCAAAAAATCTACAAACAACAATTGCTGGAGAGGGTGTGGAGAAAAGGGAACCCTCTGGCATTGTTGGTGGGAATGTAAATTGATACAGTCACTATGGAAAACAGTATGGAGGTTCCTTAAAACTCTAAAAATAGAACTACCCTATGACCCAGCAATCCCACTACTGGGCATATACCCTGAGAAAACCATAATTCAAAAAGAGTCATGTACCACAATGTTCACTGCAGCTCTATTTACAATAGCCAGGACATGGGAGTACCCTAAGTGTCCGTCGACAAATGAATGGATAAAGAAGATGTGGCACATATATACAATGGAATATTACTCAACCATAAAAAGAAACGAAATTGAGTTATTTGTAGTGAGGTGGATGGACTTAGAGACTGTCATACAGAGTGAAGTCAGAAAGAAAAACAAATACCGTATGCTTATACATATATATGGAATCTATTAAAAAAAAATGGTTCTGAAGAACCTCGGGGCAGGACAGGAATAAAGACGCAGACGTAGAGAATGGACTTGAGGACACAGGGAGGGGGAAGTGTAATCTAGGACGAAGTGAGAGAGTGGCATGGTCTTATATATACTACCAAATGTAAAATAGATAGCTAGTGGGAAGCAGCCGCATAGTACAGGGAGATCAGCTTCGTGCTTTGTGACCACCTAGAGGGGTGAGATAGGGAGGGTGGGAGGGAGAAGCAAGAGGGAAGGGATATGGGGATATATGTATACGTATAGCTGATTCACTTTATTATAAATCAGAAACTAACACACCATTGTAAAGCAATTATACTCCAATAAAGATGTTTTTAAAAATAGATAAAATAAAATAAAATTAATTAATTAAAAAAAACAGGTCTGTCCAAACCAAATCAGAGCTATAGCTCACAGTGTAGGATGCATGGTTGCCATAGCTACAGTAGACTTGTGGTTCAATAGCTTGGGCAAGGTAAAAAAAGAGCAAGGTAGAACTAAATGTACCTGGGGAAACCAGTGTAAGTTTCAGAGAGGAGGTAACACTTGAGCAGAGACGATTCCAAAAAGAAGAGAGGGTAGGGAGGAAAAGAGGCATTTCAACCTAAGGAGCAATCTCCTACTGGGGTTTGAGTGATGAGGATCAAATGAGCTCTGATAGCTATTTAAATCCAATACTTTCCACTTCCTTGTTTGGGACAGTTGATCTGTTCACTTGATCTGTTCACTCCAGTAGTATTTATCGAGCAACTACTTGGATAAGGCACCACGTTAGGCACTGTCATGGATACAAAGAATATTCCAAAGCACACTCTGCCTCCAAGGATCTTCCTCGAGGAAGGAGCTGACTAGGTAAGCTCACTCTTTTTTTCTTGGCTGCACTGCACAGCATGTGGGCATCTTGGTTCCCCAACCAGGGATCAAACCTGTGCCCCCTGCACTGGAAGCGCTGAGTCTTAACCACTGGACCACCAAGGAAGTCCCGGTTAGCTCACTCTTTATCCCTTTTCTTCTGGTCTCACAATGCATGTGTAGTTCTCCTCCCACCCTGGCATAGAAAGCAGGTATAAAATGTTTCTGATTAGAGCATAATTCCTGTTACTCTAAGACTGACTATTTCAAATAACAGAATACAGGTTATGAAGATTAATTTTATTTTCAGGAGAAGCAAAACTGTGTCAGTGTCCAAACTAATAAATTTGAAAAATAATTAGGGCTCTAGTTTAACCTAGACTATGAATGTGAAATGTGATCCAAAAGTGAGTTGACAGAGAGAGTATGACGTTTCCATGGAGCGCACTTATGATGAGGAAATTCCAGGCTGGAAATATGAAGAGGTGAGCTCATGGTGCAGGCTAGGGAGCAGAGTCAGAAATTGAATCCAGGTATAGACCAAATGTTAATGAGCCTTCTTTGAGCCTGGTAAACACGATGAGAGGTTATGCAGATGGAAGGAAAGTGATTAGAAAATCTACTGCATTTTTAATAAATTTGAAAACTTATTACATTTTCTATGATTGTATGACAAAGCACGATTACACCACTTGTGCACACTCTATTTGCCCCAGGGAAAGCTCACTGGGTGAACAAGATGTGCCCCCTTTTCCTGTGGGTTCCATAGTCAAACTTGATAGGAAAACATGTAAATAGGCACTACTGTTACTACTAATGGTAATAATAGTAGCTAACATGTAAGGACTGTCTTTTATGTGCCCAGTGCTTTATCTTTATTTTCTCTAATCCTTACACATACTCTGAGGCAGGTATTATTAACTTCATTTTACAGGTAAGTTAACCAAGACTCAGAGAAGTTTAGAAACTTTCCCAAAATGACACAGCTAGTAAGTAGAAAACCCAGACTAACTTGAAACCCAGATTAACTCAAAAGCCCACCGTTAAATGCCTCCTCCAAAAGGCTCATATTGCTCAGAGTAAGAGAAGAGATTGCCATCTCGGACATGGTAACTGGTGGCTGAACAAGATAACAATGCAAGAGACCTGGATTCAGATCTTGGGTGTGCCACTTGATGACTCTGTGAGCCTTGAGCAAGTCACTAAACACATGGACCTTATGTGCAGAATGGAAGTGGTTCTTGAGAGAATTAGTATATCTCATTTCATGTCACAAAAGTGCCAGAACAATACATAGCACATAACAGATTCTCATTTAAAGCAAGTTGAACTGAGTAACCAAGTATATTTCACTTTAGGAAACCAAAACTAATATGCCAAAATTAGAGTTAACCAAACTCATATTTCCATTTCCAAAGAAAAGGATTCCTCTAGGCTACCATTTACAGAAGGATATTCTTAATGTGTGTAAAATATAATTTAGTTTATAGGGCTTCCCTGGTGGCGCAGTGGTTGAGAGTCCGCCTGCCGATGCAGGGGACACGGGTTCGTGCCCCGGTCCGGGAGGATCCCACATGCCGCGGAGCGGCTGGGCCCGTGAGCCATGGCCGCTGAGCCTGCGCGTCCGGAGCCTGTTCTCTGCAATGGGAGAGGCCACAACAGTAAGAGGCCCGCGTACCGCAAAAAAAAAAAAAAAAAAAATGTGTTCATGGTATCTTTAATTTAGAGCCTATTTAAAGTATGGATTCTTCAGGAAGGAAGGAACGGAGGGAGGGAGGAAGAAAGGAAGAGGGAAAGAAAGAGAGGAAAAGAAAGAAGGAAAGAAAGAGAGAGAGAGAAAGAAAGAAAGAAAGAAGGAAGGAAGGAAGGAAGGAAGGAAG
>NW_021703780.1:20091196-20119210 GCF_005190385.1 Monodon monoceros
GGAAGGAAGGAAGGAAGGAAGGAAGGAAGGAAGGAAGGAAGGAAGGAAGGAAGGAAGGAAGGAAGGAAGGAAGGAAGGAAGGAAGGAAGGAAGGAAGGAAGGGAAAGAAAGAAAGAAAGAAAGGAATGAAGGAAGGAACCTTTCCCTTCACCCACACATGGACCACATTAGGCATGCAGCACACTCATTTATCCAGGAGATTGATGTGACAGCCACAAGGGATTCATTTACAAGGGGAAACTACAACCCTCAAAGAGGCAAAAAGTATGAGTACATCAGGCTTAGCAGTAAAGCCTCGTGCATTTGCAGGTCTATCTGTCCTACCATCTCCCACCCCAACCTCCCCGCACCTTTTTATGTATTTCATGGTCTTTTGTAGAACTAATCAACTGCTGGATGAGGTGTGAATTTGGGCTCCTTTGCTTGTATCTGGCAAGACTGCTTCCCCTACCCTGACAAATTAATTACCTGTGAATACCTCCTAGCAGCCCCGTTCTCTCTTAGATGAAAGAACAGTGGGTACCCTGTCCGTGCTCACCATTTCAAAACAAGAGCATAATAAATGAAGTGATCAAAACACAAGGCTCTGACCTGGAGCCAAGGACAGAGAGCCTGCTGAGGATTCTTTTCAACATTGTTTTCCTCAGCATCAAGTACCACAGAGCACAAGTCCGAGGAATGCCAGCAGAATAGATTTAATATTGCCACGTGGGAGGAAGGAAAAGCCACAGGGGCAAAGGAGCTGTTACAGGAGAGAGGCCCCTAGTAACTGGGAGGCTCAGCCTGGAAAGTTCTCCCGGAGAGCGAGAGCTTTTAAAAGATGGAGGAGAAAGAGAAGGTGAAGCAGGAGAAGCTGCCTACCCTAATCGGAGACAGAACAAAGGGAGGCAGAACCAGGGTGTCAGAGCTGGTTCTGCGAACACCAGCTCCCTGTGTTATATTAGCACTTAGGGCTACATTTTCATTATATTTGCAGGAGCTTGCTTCCAAGTTACCTTGAAATTTCTCCTTAATTGTTCCACCTAGATCTGAGCCTCCAGCTGGTTTTAAATGTCTCAAGGGCAGGAACCAAGGTGGCCATTTCATTTATAACTTTCTACAGGGCTGGGCAGCAAAAGAACATTGGTATAATGCTTTGTAGCTTACAGATGGCTTCTTGTACATCAGCACATTTGTTCTTCATCATAACCCTGAGACGTGGGAACTATTATTATCCTTATTTTGTGTGGTCAGTGCACACACGAATGCTGCTTTATCTGTGGATGATTAGTCCATTTTGTTAAGAGGCTAATATATATATATATACTTTATATACTGGGTACCTATAACATATATAGAGAGAAGAGGAAAACATGCACAATTTTGTGAAAGACGAACTATATACAAGTTAAAGGCTTGGAGAATTTTAAATATAGGCTTTAGTTTCGAATACCTCCCAGGAGTATAAAAGGATGTGACAAAAAAATGAGATTACATAAGATAGGCCTTGGTCTTCAAGTACATCCAGCTGAGAGGCTTGCAGAATTCCCTGGAAGAGAAGTTCTTTATCTGTCAGCACAAGGGGTTCTCCAAACCTTGTGGACACCAAGCACCATCTACAGCTGAATAAGTAATATGTCTTACACATACATATCCATTTTATAAGTGATGCAATCATACTCAAGAATTATTTCACTCACAGTAGCCTTTTATCATATATGTATTCTCAAACAACAATTCCTAGAAGAATAACTGCTTTCACATGAGAGCCATCATATGGGGTCTTCACACAGTAGATGGTCTTACTGCCCAAGAACCGGTGTAATATCTTGGAATGGACCCTGGGTTCCTGAGCCCCAGATGACCCTCGGGACAAGTGTGAACAGCTCAGATGTCATACTGGAGAACATACAATGAGCATCAGCTACTGCTGAATGATGCTTGGCTTCCTTAATCAAAGGTCTCTTCAGATCTCATCTGTGCTTTGTTCTAAAGAGACTTCAATCAGGGAAAAGGGCTCATCTAAGGAGAGAAACAGTAAAGAGAGACAGTGGCTCATCACCATCACGATCATCTTCACTTGTCCCAGCTGATCCTATTTGGAAATCCAGGAAATGCTCTGACAGAAATCAGAAATCCATCTTTGTCTTCCTCGTCAACAGTGTCATTATCATCATCACTTCCCCCAGAATAAAGCTATGCATTCAATATGATTTCAATAAAAGCCCAGTAAATTTCTTCACGAAACATTCAAACTGATTCTCAAATTCATTTGGAAGAGCAAATGCGCAAGAAGAGCCAAGATAATTTTATAAACGGGCAGAATTGGAACCAGCCCTCCCACATGTCAAGACATTAAACACTATAGCAATTATATAGTATCGGTGTCTGAACAAATGGATTATTTGAAGAGAATCAAAAATAAAACAGAGCTCTGTATATGTAGAAATTTATTTGATAAAGATGACACTGTAAATCTATGAAGAAAAAGATTATCAGTAAGTGATGTTGGGAATAATGGACTTTTTTTGAAGCAAAAAACATTTGTTCATATGGAGATTCTACATGAATTAAAGAATATAAAAAATATACATATAGCTATAAAAGTGCTAAAAAAATTAGGGAATATCTCTGTGACTGAGGATAGGGAAAGTTCTCCTTAAACAAGATGCAAAAAAAGTGTAAAAACAATCACAAAATCACAAAAAGAATGATAAATACAGGCACATCAAAATTTAAACTATTTATCAAATGACATAATAGACTAATTGAAACATATGGAAAAATTGGAAGAAAATATTTGCAACATAGAGTACAAAGGATCAGTATTCCCTATTAATAGTAGAAAAATGGGCAACATATATTACCAGGCAGTTCACAGAAAAGGAAATATAAATGTCCAATAAAGATGTGAAAGGCTACTCAATCCCACTGGTCATTAGCACATTAAAACCACAAATGATATATCTTTTCTTTTTTTATCCACAAGATTAGCAAAACTGTTAAAAGTGCTGACAAGTCTTACAAGAGGATAGAGAAAAGAACTACTCTTGTGTGTTGTGGTTTGAAATCTAAACTGGTAGAGTCATTTTGCTGGTCATTGTGCAGAAGTAGTTGAAGCTAAAAATGTGTGCACCTTATGATCCTACATATCTAATTCCTGATGGCTTCCCCTAGAGAAATACTTGCACAAGAGAGCTGGAAAGGTATTTACTGCAACATTGCTTTTGTAAGTGAAACACTAGAATTTACCTAGATATCCATCAATAGGGAAATGGCTTTAAAACACATCATGCACACTTAATAAGGAACTCTACAGTAGTTAAAAATAATAAAGTTATTTTACATCTATTAACTTGGATAGATTTTGAAAACATAGTGAGTAGGAAAAAAAGCTGTAGAATAATACTATTGATATGTACTATCTCTGGGGCAAAAAAAGAAATTTTATATATTTCAATACACAGCAAAAGACCAGGAAAGATACACCAAAAAATGACAAGAGTAATTACCTCTCAATAGAGGGGTAGAAGGATAAGAATGAAATTTTTTTTCAAGCCAGCACTGGCAGACTCCATCACACAGAAGACTCTGACTGGATTCTTTTCATAGGTAAGGTAAGCCCAAAGGCAGAAAGACAAACAGCAACTGAATTATCTATCTGTTCACTGAAGCTGGCAGTTGACTCAAGCAACTAAAGCAGTAAAAGAAGGAGTTTGAGGAGGAGAGGAAGCCAATGAGAAACTTGTGATGATCTCCTCTGAGGACTTTTAAATCAGGCAGGTTATGTTCACTTGATTTAAGTGATTTGCAATGTTGTAATATAAATTCCCTCTGTAACTCTGAAGCTCTTGGTACGATCAGGCTCCCTCTCAACCCTGTGGAGATAGTATTCTTGGGAGCAAAAGCAAACCAGAGGGTTTCTAGCATGGAATAATATTCATTAATTCAACAGGGTGCTGAGGCTGAGACAATCCCAATAAACTGGATGAATTCAGTAGAAGCAAGAAAACAGAGTTAATGAAGGAAAACAATCCATCTCATCCTATTCAATCAAAAGCCTCCCAGAGAGACTGGGAGCATCCCACTGCCAGAAGAATAAAGGTTCAAATGAATTCCATTTGACTTTCAAAAGCCAGTGTGACCCCAGTGAACATCTGTATTACAGAGTCAAATTAAATTGCTTTCTTTCACATTTTGCCTTTATGTGTCATGTCTTAGACACCAAAAAATAAAATAAAATGAAATAAAAATAGGGCAGACTGGAAGAGTCAGTCCCAGTGTCAGTTGATGTGAGCCTAGTAGAAAATAAAGTTGGTCATGAGCAAAGTATGTGGCCAAGAAATCTTAAGTAGAACGACAGATCTGAACCGAAGTCCAGAAGGCAAGCATGGGTGAGGGAGGAATAGGAGGGAAGGGTTTTCCAAACGGGCAAGTAAGGTTCTGTGTCTAGAAAGTCAATACAGTTGAGTAGGACAAACATTGAGTGAGCCAAAGATAAATGAGCAGCACCTCCAGGACCAGGGACTCAGCAGAAGCAGAAGGGAGAAGCCGGCATCCCAACAGATGGCTCAGAAGCTAAAGAGGCAGCTTTCCCCAGGTGGCTGGACGCTGATCATCAAAACAGCAGCAGAGGGCTTTCCTGGTGGCGCAGTGGTTGAGAGTCCGCCTGCCGATGCAGGGGACACGGGTTTATGCCGCGGAGCGGCTGGACCCGTGAGCCATGGCCACTGAGCCTGCGCGTCCAGAGCCTGTGCTCCGCAATGGGAGAGGCCACAACAGTGAGAGGCCTGCGTACCGCCAAAAAAAAAAAAAAAAAACAGCAGCAGATGCTCTGTGCCCAGGCGTGGGGTCCCCTCCTCCACGTGGGTGAGCCAGGTTGTGGCTGAGGTCTGCTAGAAAGAGGTGGGATCACAGCCTGAGGCTACCTACAGCTGACAGTCTCCTCTGGTGGTTTTAATGATCTCTCAGCTCTGCTCGCAGGGCACGTGGTAACACTGTAGGCCACAACTTCTTTGATTCAACTACAGGCGGATGACCAGTCGTCATCTTTTGCCATTTTTTTTTCCTCTCTGTGCGAAGCCAATTCTTAAGGAGAGGCTCCTGCCAGTTGAAGTTTAGTTCATCCCTTGTAATGAGCCTGCTGACTCTAACTGGGCAACTATCATTCACCTTTGGAAACCATAAAGGAAAACACAATATAACAGCTTTGGTGAGAGGAGGGGAATATTTTAATGGAAAACTTGACCATCAACAAAATAAAAACCAGAAAGCATTAGTGAACTCCAAATACCCCAGGAGCCCCACAGCAGCTGTAACATAGACCAGGACTGTCACGTCTGGCTACGTGGAGTCCTTTTTGTCCCCCTTTGCACAGAGAACAATGAACTAAAGGAGCAACAGACCTATGAGAGGGCTGATTATTTTGAAACGCTTGCACATTTTTTTTCCATAGGAATAAATTCTTTTGGTCTTTAGCCCCATGCAGCTCAGAAGAGAAGGAGTTTGGCAATAAGCATGCCACTTGCACACTCAGAAAATCTCACACAGTCAGATACACCCTGGAATTCATCTTGGTGATTTTATTAAGTCTCACTCAGCTCTAAATTACTGATTCTGAGCTCAGAAATGGCACCACAGGGGGCTGAAAGAGGTCATTTGGATTCCCAGCGTTTCCACGTCCTCCTGAGTCTTCTGGCCAACACACCATTGCTGAGGAAATCAGGCAAGAATCTAAGGATCTAACCATTTTTCAAAGCCCTCACTTCTCCTCAGCCCCCTGACACCCCCCAGCTCTGACCCCTGTCCTTTCCTGGAGGTCTTCCCACATCCAATCTCACCCCTTCCCAACTTCCACATAGCAACACAGAGTGATCATTCTAAAGAACAAATCTGATTATATGATTGCTCTGTTTAAAAGCAGGTTAAGGTCTGCTTAACATGATCTGGCCTCTGCTTTCATCTGTAGCTTTATCCTTCACCACTGTCCTCACCACATGTCCCCATGCTCCAGAGACATTAAATTTCAGGTCCTGGAGCACCCTTCCTCTCTTCAGTCTCTGGACCTTCCTACTTGCTGTGCCCTTGGGCTGAAACAATGACCCTCTTGCATCTTTGCCTAATTAAGTCTGATTCACTCCTTCCAGGTTGGATGCAGTTTACTCTGGGAAGCGTGTCCTGATCCCAAAGCCTGAGTGAGGGACTGAGCAGTGCTGGCCAGCATCTGCCGCAGCCCTTATCACACACTCCTTTGTAATACGCTCTGATTGCTTGTCTGGTCGTCACGGCCACACTGTCAGCCAGAATTCAGCAAAGCCACAGGGTATGTACATGACTGCACAGAGTACATGTACAATCAATACCTACTGACTATATAAATGAAAACAAGAAGCATTGAGTAAGTATAATACACTGCATCCGCATTATCTCAAGTAAATTAAAGAAAGATAGTAACACTTGCATAAAACCTTAACTTTTTTTCTGATTTTGTGTGTGTGTGCAAATCTCTGAGCCCATCACAAGTGTTAGATTAGGGGGCGGACAGGCAAGTGTTAGTTTGCAACCTCAGGAATTACCCCAGGTGAAGTCTGGCCCCCATGCAGAGGGGCAAAGAGAGACAGAAGAGACAGGCCATCCAGACTGGTAGGTGGTGGATTTAAAAGCAAGGGGACTCACCTGCGAGGCTTATCTGGGTGGCTGCAAGACCAGGAGATCTCTGCAACCCCCTCCCCACCAGAATCTTAAAAGCTTACATAGAACCCTTAACTGGGTTCAGTCACATATTCAGTCCAGATGTTGATTCAGTCAACAGCACACTCTCTGTAGGCTGTGTCCTTGAAAACAGCTCCCACTGTGGGAACAGTAGGCAGACCGTATATTCCAAGGATGGAGGAGGGGGTGTGATTGCCTGGCTCCAGCTCAAGGGTCAACTGGCAGGCACATCCTCTCGATGGCCTCCTCCAACAGCAAGCCATGAAAGTTGGGAGATTTGCACCTTGCCTAAAGTCCTCGTGCCAGGTCTTCCTAAAACCGGCGCTAGATGCCCTCCACTGCACAGGCAACCCATTACTGCACATGGGGGGAAAAAATCTGACTTCTGGCAAAGAGAAGAGCCTCAATGGGTTCCTGCATGCAACATTTAGAGAGCAAAAGAAGTCACCATGCAATCTATGATTACCTTCAGAGAATTTTTAGGTTGTCAACTTCAAATTCTTGGAAGAAAAATAATCACATTGCAGACAATTTCATTTCTTCATTTCTTTTTTTTTTTTTTGCTATACACGGGCCTTTCACTGTTGTGGCCTCTCCCGTTGCAGAGCACAGGCTCCGGACACACAGGCTCAGCGGCCATGGCTCACAGGCCCAGCCACTCCACGGCATGTGGGATCCTCCCAGACCAGGACATGAACCCGTGTCCCCTGCATCAGCAGGCGGACTCTCAACCACTGCGCCACCAGGGAAGCCCTGTCCATTTCATTTTTTAATGGGAATATATTAAGGTGAGAGGAGAAAATCTAAGAATCAAAGAAAGAACCATTTTCATGACACTACCTAGCATCAATCAAAGGGCAAATGCAGGGAGGAGGCCAGCTGAGGTAGGAGAGGGAAGCTGGCCAATAAGAGAGCCCAGCTCGTCTGTTTCTCTGCTCTCTTGAACTTGTTATTGCTGAACAGACCTTGATTCGAAAAAGTGCCACCCACATCCAGCAGCTGCTAATAAGCCCTGACTAATTACCTAACTGTCAGAGAGACAGAATGAGAGGGAGAGAGAGAACCACAGCCAGTCGTTCCTAACTGCCTCCAAGGGAACAGCACAGTTGTAAGGGTTTGAAAGCATTTGGTGGTAACAGCCCTTCCTCATCTGTCCTCCTTACAAAACAGTCTACAAAAGTTTCTTAGCAGCAAGAAATCAACAGCAAGACATTAAGCACCCATTATGTTCCTGGCCTTGTGTTTGGTGTAGTCCAGTATTTAAGGAAAGTATAATAGGCAGAGCCTCTGCCCTCATAGAATTTCAAATCTCACTGGAGAGCAAACGCACATGGAAAAGAGAAAGGTACACCATGGACAGAGAGCTTTGTTGAAAACAAAAACATTGAAGTCCAACTTGCCAAACCACAATGAAATACCATTTCACAACCACTAGAAGGACTAAAATCAAAAAGGCTCAGAACACCCAGTTGGTACTCTCTTACACTGCTGGTGGGACTGTAAAATGGTGCAACCACTTTGGAAATCTGTTTGGTGGTTTCTGATAAAACTAAACATATACTTAACCCAAAGATCCCACTGTGGTACACAAAAGACATGAAAATATATGTCCACCAAAAGGCTTGTATGAGAATGTTTATAGCGTTCTTACTCATAAGTAGTCAAAGCTGGAAACAACCTCAAATGCCCACTAACCGGAGAATGGATAAATCGTGGTATATCTTTACAATGGAATGCAACCCAGTGATTAAACATAGTTATCTACTGATATATGAATCTCAAAATATGTTGAATGAAAGAAACCAAACACAAATGAGTGTATACTGTATGATTCCATTTATATGAAACCCAAATACAGGAAAAATGAATACATTGTGAGAGAAATCAGAAAGCTGTGGAGAGTACAAGTTACCAAAAAGATGCAGAGAACTTTCTGAGGGGGATGGAAATTTTACATATCTTATTTTGTGTAGTAACTATATAAGTGTATGTAACTGTCAATATTCATCAAATTTGTCTTAAATCCATGTTTTATTTTATGTTAATTATTTCTCAATTAAAAAAAAGAAAAAAGCCTAATTTGCCAATTTGGCAAAAGAAGCCCTATTCAGAGTTGCCAGATCTTCCTGGTCTGTATACTTTACTACCAAGTCCTTCCTTCTTAAACCTTTTATATGCCCCAAACCTCCCAGAAAAGGGACTTGTCAACATCTCCAGGTTTTGAGAATAGATACGGTCTTTGGGGAAGACAGATATTATTATTCCATTTTACAATAGGAAACAGAAGCTCAGAGAAGTTAAGCAACTCTCCCAGTGTCACCCAGCTGGTAAATGACAGAACCAATATTCGATGTCAGACTACCTGCCTTTAAAGTTGATGTCCTTTTCAGTACCCCTATGACATCATTCTATAGGGTAGATACTTCCCCAAAATTCAGTACCAAGATTCTGCATCTGGTGTTCCAAAAGAAGGAGGAAATTTTATGACCCATGGAGTTTCTCAGGGAAGGGGAGATTAATACCCATTAACAAGGAATAAGAGGAGATTTACTCAAGAACAAGGAAAAGTAAACCCTTGCAATGTGTCTAACAAACAAATCTTAACCTCCAAAAGACATAAAGACCTCCTACAACTCAGTGAAGAAAAGCCATTGAAGAATGGCTGAAAGATCTGAAATAGCAATTTACAGAAGAAATAAAAAAGCCAGGGGCTTCCCTGGTGGCACAGTGGTTGAGAGTCCGCCTGCTGATGCAGGGGACGTGGGTTCGTGACCCAGTCTAGGAAGATCCCACGTGCCGTGGAGCAGCTGGGCCCATGAGCCATGGCCGCTGAGCCTGCACATTAGGAGCCTGTGCTCCGCAACAGGAGAGGCCACAACAGTGAGAGGCCCGCGTACCACAAAAAAAAAAAAAAAAAAAAAAAAAAAAAAGCCAAAAAACATGCTCAATCTTTTTAACAATTAAAGAACCACAAGGTAAATAATGAAATATGAATTTTGTCCATAAGTCTGTCAAATGTTTTTAATCATTGATAACATCCTATGTTGGCAAGAATTTGGAGTATTCATATATGTAGTGTAAGAGAGGTAAATTGGTACAGCCTTCTGGGAAGACAACTTGGCAGTATCTATCAAAATATAAAATATAAATTCTCCCCAACTCACAATCCCACTTTCATTGTACAGAAATACAAATCCACAAAGACATATGTCCAAGGATTTTCATTAAAGCATTGTTTGCAATGAGAATAATTAGAAGCGATATAAATGCCCATGAAGAAGGAACTGATTAAATATATGACACTAAACCATAGTAAAATACTATGTAACTGTTAAAAAGAATCAAGTGGTCTTAAAGTAGCAAAGAAAGGGTTATACTTGTAAAGTTGTCTATGATAAATAACTAAGTGGAGGGGCTTCCCTGGTGGCGCAGTGGTTGAGAGTCCGCCTGCCGATGCAGAGGACACGGGTTCGTGCCCCAGTCCGGGAAGATCCCACATGCCGGGGAGCGGCTGGGCCCGTGAGCCATGGCCGCTGAGCCTGCGTGTCCGGAGCCTGTGCTCCGCAAAGGGAGAGGCCACAACAGTGAGAGGCCCGCATACCGCAAAATAAATAAATAAATAAGTGGAAAAAGCAAGCTGCACAGAATATAAGCAAAATGTTGCCATTTTTATTTTAGAGCAAAATAGGCAGGAGCTAAACTATGCCCTGAGCAATGATTCCTCATTCACTAGACTTTCAGGTATTGAATACGATTATGTATTTGAGCATAGTAGGAACTCAAATATGATTTGAAATTTAATTTCAAGAATGGTAATTTAAGTAACCAGCGAAGAGGACAGATGCTGATTCTTGGCAGGAATCCTAGGAGTTGAGGCAAGGTCCCATCTTGATAATCCACTAAAATATAAATGACAGCAGTGTTTTTTGTTTCTTCAGTACATCAGAGTTTATGAAGTGCTTTCACATGTATTCTCTCATTTAATTTAATACTCTCATCAATTTCTTGAGGTTGGCATCGTCATCCTCATGCTGTGACAAGGAAATCTTCCAGTAGGTTAAATGAATAACACATGTCAACTCTAGAAAGCCAGAGATCAAATCTGATCAATTCCCCCACAGGATCCCAGGCTCCTATCACAGTACATCACAAAAAGGGTGAGGGGGCACTCCGAAGTTTATTTGATGAATGTGTGAATGAGTGAGTGAAAGTGAGCAAATTTGCCCCCAAGGTCTTCGGTTTGTTGATTGAACCTCTTTCTGTTACCGACTCAGGTCCTTGGACTCTTTAACCAATAGAAATTGAGCAGAGGCCAGAAGAGGAATTCAGGCAAGGCTTTACTGGGACTCATGCTGCAGCATAAGGGAGCTAAAACAAGTAACAGGTGCCCTTGCTCGCTCCCCGAAGAGTGCGAACTAGTCCCTTTAATGGGGTGAGGGTGGGGGCAGATCGATGCGTTAGGCAGGTGGGATGGGATGGCTTAGGTGCTCTGCTGACCCCTTTGGTGGTGCTGTGTGTGGGGATCACGTGCAGTACCCTGCTTTTGCTCCCAGCACCTCAGAAGTGGCTGTTGGGTTTTGGCCTTTTTGTATCTTATTGTTCATAATTTGCATGCAATTATTTTTAGTCCCTTGTAGTTTCTTTTTATTCTGTTGCTCGAGGAACGCTTGTCTAGGTTAAGTGCTCCAGTAAAGGGTCCCAGGTCCCGGATTATCTCATTTCCACTCAATGCCACCACGGCCAGGAGGTACGCAGGCAGGAGGTGATCAATATAAGACAAGAAGGTCTCAAGAACAGAAACCAAGATGTCCAGAAGCCTAATTCCCATCTTCTATAGCAGTGAGAGCCTCTAGGGCAGAAGGAATGGCTCCTAGTTCTGAGCGTCTGCGGCACAGACTTAGCAATGCCAACAGATGCCAGCAGGGCAGTCTCTGGGGCTCTCCCATTACTGTGAGTTCTAGCTCCCACAAACTCCCTGATCTCTCTTGCATCAAAACGTGGTGGAGTGTGGCAGAGACGTGACTTCACATCTCTGCTCTGCCCCTCACTACCTTCATGGACTGGGGCAAATCATGTAACTTCTCTGAGCCTGTTTGTTCATCTGCAAAAGAGAGGTGCTAATAGTTGCTACCCAGCAGGTGTATTAAGGATTAATGGGATCATGAACAGCATCTGATACCTGGCAAACACTCAACAGTTTGCTATTAGTTTCTAATTATGACATGGTAGGAAAAACATCAAAGGTATGGCCACAGAAAATCTGCAGAGAACACAGGAAGCCAAGACGCATGTGTACAAATGTGTGTGTGTGCAGGTGTATACATTCGTGTGTGTATGTGTGTGTTTAAGGAGAGTGGGGAGTCTGGGTCCTGAGCAGAGGTGGTTTAGTGTTTTGATAACAGAGAAAGGGCTATTTCGAATAAGCTCTCTGAAGAGTGAGGTTCTCAAACTGTGTTAATGCCCTTTTGGAAAACCATTAAGACAGTTCTCAGGCCCAGACTAAAGGTTGGAGTCACCCCAGGCATCTCTCCCCTGCCTGAGTGGCCTCTCTAACATCCTTTCACACACATGGGTACAATCGGGGCTCCTGTATAAAGAAGGCATTCTAATTGGAAGCTTGCTGTTCCATCATTCAGCCCCCCAAGTAGTAATGTTTTGTTACCTGATTATTGTAAAGAATGAAAGTGATGCCACAATTTGCTAAGCTTTTGTGATCCAATTGCATTTGTTAATCAAGAGTCTCTATTCCAACATGGTACCAAAGTGTTAGTCCTTCAAATTGGAGATGCCTCCATTAGCAATTTTTTTCAGTCTATAAACATTGGGGAAATGAAAAGAAATAGCTTTTCTGTTATCACTCTCATCTCCCACCAGAGATTCTTCACACTCCCGTTATTAACAGAGCAGTGCCAATCACAGGGACTCAGCTGTGTTTTTCCCACTGGCAATGTTGCCACGATACTCTGAGCAGGCTGCACCAGAGGGGCAGGGCCTGGGCTGGGCTGTCTCTCTCACTAAAACCCTCTAATACAAGATCTTAAGAAATATCATGGAGTAGCACAGGCAGCAAAGAGGAAGGGAAGACTTTTCAGAACAATCATGTGGCTCCCCACACCACACCAGCCCCTGCTCAAAAACTGAGCATCTCCCCAGCAAAACTGCCTCTGCTTTCTGTTTCTTTCCAAAAAATAAAAAAAGAGCAGCTGTGGTATACTCCTCACCAGCCTGCCAGAATTCTAATGAGCTCACATGGGGATAGCCTGCAAGGATTGGTGGAGGCCGCCCACGGCACTTAGATACATAGTAATGCAGAAAGCCATAGGGTTGCAGGGGGCAGTGAGAAGGGAGGGAGAGCTGGCTGAGTATTGCTAAGGTAAAAGGAAACCGGGTGGCCCCTTCCAGTAGTCTCTACATGAGTTGTCTGCTAGAGTCTCCAAGTAATATTCCTAAAAAGGCCAACACAGAAGTTTCTGTTTTGGGACACCAACACGTGTAGATCATTGTCCTAATGCTGAGTATATAAAAATGAGCATAGCACAGGTCTGGCCCTTGAGGAACTCGCAAGCTAATATTAAAAGGTCCTTGGAATTCCCTGGCAGTCCAGTGGTTAGGACTCCACACTTCCACCACAAGGGGCATGGGTTTGATCCCCGCTGGTGGTCGGGGAACTAAGATCCCACATGCCGTGTGGCACAGCCAAAAAAAAAAAAAAGAAAAAGAAGGTCCACCTGCTTACCTGTTGCTCAGATTTTAAAAAACAATGACAGAATATGATACTGTTACAGCTTGAACTGTGTTCCAGAAAAAGATATGTTCTAAGCCCCCAATACCTGTGAATGTGACCTTGTGTGGAAATAAGGTCACTGCAGATGTAATCAAGTTGAGATCAGATCAATTAAGGTGGGCTCCAGTCATTATAAGTGTCTTTATAAGAAGAGGAAAATACCAGTGAAGACACAGACACACAGGGACAATGTTATATGATGAGAGAGGCAGAGATTAGAGTGATACAGCTGCAAGCCAAGGATTGCCAGCCATCACCAGAAACTAGGAAGAGCCAAGGAAGGATTCCATCCAGAGTCACAGAGGGAGCACGGCCCTGCTGACACCTTGATTTTGGATTTACAGCCTACAAAACTGTCAAAGAATAAATTTCTATTGCTTTATGCTGCCCAGTTTATGGTACTTTGTTACAGCAGCCCTAGGAAACTAATAAACTCACCATATACTGTTAAATGGAAAAAAAAATAGAAAACACAAAACTTTTATTCTCTCACTAGTGAGTTAGTATTTTTCACTAGATGTTTACTGGCCCTCTTAGTTTCTTATGTGACTTATCTGTTCACACACTTCCAGGAAAGGTAATTCTTTTTTTTAAATTTTATTTATTTATTTATGGCTGTGTTGGGTCTTCGTTTGTGTGCGAGGGCTTTCTCTAGTTGCGGCAAGTGGAGGCCACTCTTCATCGCGGTGCGTGGGCCTCTCACTATCGCGGCCTCTCTTGTTGTGGAGCACAGGCTCCAGACGCTCAGGCTCAGTAATTGTGGCTCACGGGCCTAGTTGCTCCGCGGCATGTGGGATCTTCCCAGACCAGGGCTCGAACCCGTGTCCCCTGCATTGGCAGGCAGATTCTCAACCACTGTGCCACCAGGGAAACCCCAGGAAAGGTAATTCTTGAGGTTGAGAATTAGTCAGCTCTGGGTGCTCCAGGACTGGCCGCTTGGCCAGTCCCCTTGAGTCTCCTTTGCTCTACTCAGAGCAGGAACTCAATGCTGTGAGGGTTAAAAATCTCCCCTCCATTGCCCCTTAGTTCCCTTCCAACAGTTGGTCTGGCCACTGACCTGAGCTGCTTCTTTGGCACAGAACAGATTTAATGCAAAATTATTTAGCTTCAATTACTCCCAGTGTTTCAAACACATTTCCTGTTTCAGGACTACAGAATTAGTACAATAGCTTAGGAACATTAAACATTGCATAAATTGCCTGTTCGGACTCTTACTTGTCAAGCTTTTGGCTGACCTTCCTTGGAATTTAACATGGGTCCAACTGGGCAAGATGCATATTCCCTCCTGTTCCTTTCCTTCCTCACCCAAGCCCTCCACTCTCAAAACCCAACGCTGTGAGGTGGGAATTCACAGGCATGAGAATCTGCAGACTTGCCCTCCTGCCTCCATGCCTCTCCCCATCTACAGCAAGCCTCAGACTCTCTCCCTCTCCAGAGGAGGCTGGCCACAGGGCAAGGCTGTTGATAGGGGGACAGGGCATGATCATTTTACAGGACACACTTTATGGCGTCAGTTGCTTACTAAGTAGCTTCAAACTATTCACCTTGCTAATATGTAGAGATTTCTAAATATAATCTGCAGTCATTACTGTATAATTTTTCACAAGTAACCTATTATCTTTTTTATTATTATTATTATTATTTTGCAGTACGCGGGCCTCTCACTGTTGTGGCCTCTCCCGTTGCGGAGCACAGGCTCCGGACGTGCAGGCTCAGCGGCCATGGCTCACGGACCCAGCCACTCCGCGGTATGTGGGATATTCCCGGACCGGGGCACGAACGCGTGTCCCCTGCATCGGCAGGTGGACTCTCAACCACTGCGCAACCAGGGAAGCCCCCTATTATCTTTTTTAATCCCAAAATAATGAGTCTCAAATTGGGACTACTCAAAGTAGCTATCGAGTATAAACCCTGATTCTCTTATAGCCTTTATGTGTTGTTTTATGTACAAGCATGGTTTTATGTACATGTATGGGTTTCCATACCAGACTATGAGCTCTTAAGTTCAGGGTCATGATTGTTTTAATTGTGTATCTTCCTAGCTTGTACCTTGCATGGTACATGCTCAATATAGTCAATGTTTTTGTTTTTGAAAGATTGTCAAAAGCTTAATCTGAACATCTTCAGCCCCAAATTGGCACAGGATGGAGGGACATGTAGAGAGAGGTACAGAAATAATCAGGATACCCTTATGGAATAGTAGTTGGAGCAGTTTAGACAAGGTCTCTCATATGAGGTGACCTTGTAATTGAGCCTTGAAAGGTGACCATAATTTCATCAAATGGGAAGGGGAAATGATTCAGGAACCAGCACAAGATGGTGCACAAGCAAGTCTTTGGAAAACTGTAATTAGCCTGGTATGGCTGGAGCATAAGATGGAGAGAGGACCCAATGGAAACTTGCAAAAAGTTGCAAAGCGTTTTTCCAAATTAGCCCTTCACCAATAATGAGCACAAACATTGTACTGTGGTTTCTTCCTTACTTTCAATCCAACCAGTCTTTCTCTCATTCTGCAAGCACATTGAGTATCTATAGAATTTGGGGCACTTTGTTACGATTCAGTATCTGCATTAATCCCACCCCTACAGTAGATTATCCATGCTTCAGAAATGTTATATGGATGTTTAATGTAGTTTGCCTTAGCTCTGATCTTATAGGATAAGCTAGAGATTGCATCTTTAATTCCTTAATATCTTTCCACACAATCTGCATAAATGATTTATAGACACTGTTGTTTAATAAATGCTTTCAAATTGAGTTAAGCTAACCTTGAGTGGAAGGATAGTAGAAGGAAGAGGGTTAATAGGCAGAAAGAATAAATGTGAAAAGGAAGACATAGAAAGGAAAATATTAGTGCAAGGAAGGAAAATTAGAACTGAGAATAGAGGAGAATTAATTAAAAGATGTTAAAGAGCATAGAATCTTAGGTCTAGAAGGGATGAATCTGAGGTTTAGATGGATTTCTAGAAGCCACCACTTAAGGATACCTAAATTTTGTAGAAGGATAAACAGGCCTCTAACGTTCACTCTAATGTCAAGGTTCTAGGCAGCATACAGCAATATTACTTTGACTCATATTTGACTAGGCAACTGTAAGACTATTTAAATACCCCTCCCAAAGATGTGGCCCTTATGCCCACATTCTCAGCCATCTGGCAAAAGGTGGAATGGTAGTTACAGCAGCTGAAATAACTCCTCAGTACTGGGAAAATTAGGTTGACAGAATTTCAAAGCATTTTTTAAAAACCACAATACTCTTTCTTCGTTATTTCAAAACTAGAGTGTTCAAGTTCTGAGCCTGTGAAATCAGAGGACCCTGTCTGGATTGCATTATGTATCCACATGCATTATTTCTGACAGGCCAAATTAACAACACTGTTTCTAACTTGTGCAAATCACACTGCTCTTCAAATTTGCTCCTTCCTGATAGAAGAAACATTCCTCCAAAGTCCTATCTGTCCATTATGGTCTTGGTGGGCATACGGGCATCATAATAGTGACACATAACTCTCCTGTACTGTTGTTATTACATCAGGTTCAAGGGGACCCTGGACAAAAGATGACTAATGACACCCCCTCCTCCTTCAGTGTGGCATAAATGAATCAGACACCACACCAGGAAGCAGTGGAAATAGAAGAAGACTATGAATCAGGAGGCGTGGGTCTTAGTTAAAGTTTTGTCTCTAGCTAGTGATGAACTCTTACAAAAGTCCCTCGTGGCATCATTGATGACCTCCTCTTTAAAATGTGTCCCCATTAAACTTTAATATTACTGACTCTTGACTAGTCCCCCCAATCTAATTGAATTGCTATTTATTGTGAAATAGGTTTTATATTTTCATTGTCTGAATATTTTGGAGAATGAAGTACTCTACCCAGGTACTTGGATACCTGCTGAGAAAAACCCAGCTTATGCTTCTTTGTCTCCATGACAGCAATTTAAAACAGAGAAAGCCTTCAGCACTGATTCCTCTGGAACTTAGAGAAGCTACTTCATACGAGGTCTGCCACTTAGTTAGATGGAATTTTTTAGGGCGTGTGCATGCAACCAGCAAAGCTGGAGCCAAGGTAAGCTAGGAGAAAGAAGCTACTGCACACACTTAGTCATTTTACATTATAAAATCATGCTTCCATTTCTTCAAGAATTCAAGGCATTCATTAGACTACCAGGTTATACTATTAGACAGAACCCAGAATGGAAGAAATCCGTAGTCTTACTCCACAAGAGGCAGGGACATCATCAAATTCTTTGATGTACTCTATTCATCTTACAAAACAGTATAAATACACTAATATTGTTACTGATGGTATTTATATTTGCCATGACAACAAAGAGGGAAGTCATCCAGCTTTAACCTAGAGAACATAAAACTTCAGAAGGCAGCTATCATCATGATTGCCAAGCATTTATTGAGCATGTGCTAGGAACAGGAATTATAAAAATTTGAGAAGCTTCCAATCAAATTGGAAGAGGTAGGACACACGCAGAAAAAGAGAAAAAAAAAAGAACCCAGAAGTAAAAACACTTAAATTTCTAGAGCTATGAGGGTCCACAGTGGGCATCTCACCAGTCTCAACTCTGAATTTCCTCCCTATAGTCACGAGTTTAAAAATCTCACTTATGTTTCAAGATCCAGGTCATTCGCAGACGTAGAGAATGGACTTGAGGACACAGGGACGGGGAAGGGTAAGCTGGGATGAAGTAAGAGAGTGGCATGGACATATATACACTATCAAATGTAAAACAGGTAGCTAGGGCTTCCCTGGTGGCACAGTGGTTGAGAGTCCGCCTGCCGATGCAGGCAACACGGGTTCGTACCCCGGTCCGGGAAGATCCCACATGCCACAGAGCAGCTAGGCCCATGAGCCATGGCCGCTGAGCCTGTGCGTCCGGAGCCTGTGCTCCACAACGGGAGAGGCCACAACAGTGAGAGGCCCACGTACCGCAAAAAAAATTTTAAAAAAAACAAAAAAACAGATAGCTAGTGGGAAGCAGCCGCATAGCACAGGGAGATCAGCTCTGTGCTTTGTGACCACCTAGAGGGGTGGGAGGGAGACGCAAGAGGGAGGCGATATGGGGATATATGTATATGTATAGTCGATTCACTTTGTTATAAAGCAGAAACTATCACACCATTGTAAAGCAATTATACTCCATGTTAAAAAAAAAAAAAGATCCAGGTCATTGACCATTGACCATACTTTTCTCAAAGGCTTCCCAGATCTATCCCATTTGTCCACATATCAGAAGTAATTTCTCAGCTCTTTTAACTCCAACAGCAGCTTATCTATTTCTCTCCTAGGGTGCCTTCTACCTTGCATCATAATTATTTATGTACATGTCTTATTTCCAGGGCCTGATTAGATTAGAAACCTCTGGGAGACAGAATCTTACATATCTGTGAACCTCAACATAACCTAGTAGAGAACATTGGCCATATAGGTAATACATGTTTGAGGAGTGGATCATTCATTGTAACCTGCTCATTTGACAGTTTAAAGAAGTAAGAACTAGAGAAACTATTAAATATCTTGTCCAGGGTCACACTATCAGGGCTGATGTTCAACTGGGAAGCTCCAGTACGACCTTACAGGATGCTAAAATATTGAAACACATCTGTGTCAGTTCATAAGTAACTACTGATCCCAAGTGGCCTCCTGCTGTTCCAGAATATCCCTTGGAATCTCTTGGGTCCCTCATCCAGCATCTACAAAAGTGATAACCAGCAGAGCAGGGGACTTCCAAGACACTGCTAGTTCTGCCGCTGACATCCATCTGGATTGTTCCATGCTCCTGCTGAACCAGTTATTAATGTTTTGAATATCACCACGAGCATAAAATAGTGACTTACAGGGCTCTGACAAGAAACAAATGTCTTACTGCTCTCCCCAATACACTGATGCTAAGTTAGCATATGATAAACTGAGTTCTACAGAACAGAATTCACAGCAATGAGTTCTCAGTGACTGGACTTTTTAAAAGAAGTTGAACCAGACCTCAATGTTGAAAAAATAAGAAGGAGCTGAATAAGCAGAGTTTTGGGAGGTCACTCTGAGCATGAAAATGAAATCACAGAATGGCTTAGGAGCAGGTCTTTGGTATGTTCTGTGTTGGCTACATAATTTGCAGAACCTGGTATAAAATAAAAGTGAAGAGCCTCTGGTCCAAAAAGCAGGAAAAAGTCTTCTTCCTTTCTTGTGGGATCTCTCTCCCAACCTGTCGTGTGTTCTTTATTTGCTATTTAATGTTGTGCTCCCTTGAGCACAAGATAATCACAGAGCAAGTACATACCCTTGTAGGAGTCCAGGGCCCCAGTTATATAGATATGACCTCAATTCTCCCAGTGTCCCCACCAAGCCCAGGCCAGAGAGAGCTGAATGAGTGGCTGGGAATCTGTCCTGGGAAGGTGGGTGGAGAAGCAGCAGGAGGTGGGACCACATGTAAACCAAGGCTCCAAACCCCCAGCACGTGCTCCATTTTCCCATGAGACTTCACTTACAAAACACAAATCAAAATATAAAATTATTAAGAAGTTCAAGATGGCAACCACAGAGCAGCTTTCAAGCGCAGAGCCCCACGTAACTGCACTGGCTGCATATGCCCATGAAAGTGGAGCTGGATGTGTCCAGAAGGCAGCGGACAACAGAGTCGGGTGGGAGTGTGGGGCCCGTGCAGGGGAGGAGTAGGACGAGGTGGGGCAGGAGAGGTGTAATCTGTAGGGAAAGCCCACAAGCCACGCATCGCAACACACAGCTTAATTTCTATGTCCCACAAATCAGTTACTTTGGGGACCCAAATAAAATTAAGCAATAACAAAGTTTCTGGCTACCCCTTTAAGATCCTCCCCTTGACTTGCTTCTCCAAAACACTAAAAACGGTAGTCTAGAAGGAGAGGAAAGGAGAGGGAGGAGGGGGCAGAAAGCACACTTGAAAAATAATAGCTGAGAACCTCCCAAATCTGGGGACAGATGTGGATATCCAAATTCATGAAGCTCAAAGCTCACCAAACAAAATCAACTTACAGAGATCCTCTCCAAGACACATTATAATAGAACTATCAAAAATCAAAGACAAAGAGATAATCTTAAAAGCAGCAAGAGAAAGCTTACAGGGGAACCCCCATAAGGCTATCAGGAAATTTTTCAGTAGAAATCTTACAGGACAAGAGAGATGGGATAATATAGTCAAAGTGTTGAAAGAAATTGCCAACCAAGAATACCTTACCTGGCAAAGCTGTCCTTCAGAAACATTAAAGCGATTAAAAAGATTAAAAACATTCCCAGACAAACAAAACCTGGGAAAATTTGTCACCCGCAGACCTACTTTACAAGAAATGCTGAAGGAGCTCTTTGAGCTGAAATGGAAGGATGCTAATTGATAACATGAAAATATAAAACACACTGGTAAAGGTAAGTATATAGTCAGAAAGCTGTAATAATGTAGTATGGTGGAGCGTTAACCACTTAACTCTAGTACAAAGGTTAACAGACAAGTGTTACAAGTAACTATAGCTATACTAAGTTGTTAATGAATACACAATACAAAAAAGAGGTAAATTGTGACATGAAATAGGAGGGGAAATAGGACATACAAGGAGAGAAGGCAAAGGACAGATTTCGTGTGTAATCAGAATTAAGTTATCAGCATGTAATAGACTATTATATCTATAAAATGTTTTATGTAAGCCTCATGACAACCACAAAGCAAAAACATATAATAGATTCACAAAAGTAAAGAGAAGGGAATCAAAGCATACCACTCTGGAAAATTATCAATTCACAAAGGAATGCAGCGTGAAAGCAAGAAGTGAATGAGGGAATACAAAACAGCCAGAAAATAATAAGATGGCATTAGTTAGTCCTTACTTTCCAATAATTACTCTAAACGTAAACAGATCGAACTGTCTCTCGAAAGACAGCAAGTGGCTGGATGCATTCAAAAATAAGATCCAACTCTATGATGCCTGCAAGAGACTCACTTCAGCTTTAATGACACACATAGGCTCAAAGTGAAGGGATGGTAAAAGATATTCCATACAAGTGGAAACCAAAGAAAGCAGGAGTAGCTATACTTTTATTAGACTAAATAGCTGTTAAGTCAAGAACTGTAACAAGAGACAAAGAAGGTCATTATACATTGACAAGGGGTCAATTCATAAAAAAGATACAACAATCTTAAGTATACATGCACCCAACATCAGAGCACCTAAATATTTTAAGCAAATGGTAACATCTGAAAGGAGTATAAACAACAATACAATAATAGTAGGGGATTCAATACCCCACTTTCATCAATGGATAGATCATCCAGAGCAAAAGCAATAAGGAAACAATAGACTTAAACTATACTTTAGACCAGATAAACCTAACAGACATGTACAGAACATTCTACCCAACAACAGGAGACTACACATTCTTTTCAAGCACACATGGAACATTCTCCAGGATAGATCATATGTTAGACCACAAAAAAAGTCTTGGAAATTTAGGAAGACTGAAATCATACCAAGTATCTTTTCTGACTGAAATAGTATAAAACTAGAAATCAATAATTTAATATTATTATTAAATTATTATTAATAATAATAAATATGAAACTAGAAATCAAGAGAAAAGCTTGAAAATGCACAAATATATGGAAATTAAGCATCACACTTCTGAAAATACGAGTCAAAGAAGAAAACAAAAAGGAAAATCAAAAAATACCTTGAAACAAACAAAACTGGAAACAAAACTGTGGAATGCAGCAAAAGCAGTTCTAAAAAAGAAGGTTATAGTGATAAATTCTTACATTAAGAAAAAAGAAAGATCTCATATAAACAACTTAATTATCTCAAAGAATAGAGAAAGAATGACAAAATAAGACCAAAGTTAGCAGAAGGAAGGAAATAAAGATCATAGCAGAATAAATAAAATAGAAACAACAACAAAAAAAACAGAAAAGATCAACAAAACTAAGAGCTGGTTTTTGAAAAGATAAACAAAATTGACAAAACTTTACCTAGAATAATCAAGAAAAAAAAGAGAAGACTCAAATAAATAAGATCGAAAGTTAAAGAGGAGACATTACAACTAATACAGCAGAAATACAAAGGATCTTAAGAGACTACTGTGAACAATTATAAGCCAACAAATTGGACAACCCAGAATAAATGGATAAATTCCTAGAAACATAAAACTTATCAAGACTGGGGCTTCCCTGGTGGTGCAGTGGTTAAGAATCTGCCTGCCAATGCAGGGGACACGGGTTCGAGCCCTGGTCTGGGAAGATCCCACATGCCGCGGAGCAACTGGGTCCGTGAGCCACAATTACTGAGCCTGCGCGTCTGGAGCCTGTGCTCCGCAACAAGAGAGGCCGTGATAGTGAGAGGCCCGCGCACCGCGATGAAGAGTGGCCCCCGCTTGCCACAACTGGAGAAAGCCCTCGCACAGAAACGAAGACCCAACACAGCCATAAATAAATTAATTAATAAAAAAAAAAAAACTTACCAAGACTGAATCACGAAGGAATAGAAAACCTGAACAGACCGATATGAGTAAGATTGAATTAGTGTTCAAAAACTTCCCAACAAAGAAAAGTCCATGACCAGATGGTTCCACTGGTGAATTCTACCAAACTTTTAAAGAATTAACACCAGTCCTTCTCAAACAGTTCAAAAAATTGAAGCGAACACTCCCAAACTCATTCTATGAGGCCAGCATTACCCTGATTCCAAAGCACAAGAAAAAAATTACAGACCAGCATCTCTGATGCATAGAGATGCAAAAATTCTCAATAAAATATTACCAAACTAAATTCAACAGCACATTAAAAGGATCATACAAATTGATCAAGTGGGATTGTTAGCACTGGGACTCAAGAATGGTTCAACAAATGCAAATCAGTAAATGTGATGTACAACATCAACAGAATAAAAGACAAAAATCATATGATCATCTCAATAGATGCAGAAAAAGCTTTTGACAAAATTCAACATCATTTCATGATAAAAATTTCAATAAATTAGGTACTGAAGGAATGTACCTCAGCATGATAAAGGCCATACATGACAAGCCCAAAGCTAACATCATACTCAATGGTGTAAGGTTGAAAGCTTTTCCTCTAAGATCAGGAATAAGACAAGGGTGCCCACTCACCACTTCTAATCTACGTAGTACTGGAAGTCTTAGCCAAAATAATCAGGGAAGGGAGGGAGGGAGGGAGGGAGAAAGGGTATCCAAATCGGAAAGGAAGAAGTAAAGTTGTCTTTGTTTCTGAATGATATGATCTTATATAAAGTCCTAAATACTCCATCAAAAAAAAAAAAGAACTAATCAGTAAATTCAGTAGTTTTAGGAGACAAAATTAACACACAAAAGGTAGTTGTGTTTGTATATAGGTATACCTCTCATTTTGTTGTACTCTGCTTTATTGCGCTTCACAGACATTACATTTTTTTTTATTATTTTTTTTTTTTTGACTTTACAAACTGAAGGTCTGTGGCCACCCTGCATCAAGCAAGTCTATCAGCACCATTTTCCAACAACATTTGCTCACTTGGTGTCTCTGTGTCACATTTTGGTAATTCTTGCAATATTTCAAACTTTTTCATTATTATTATATGTGTTATGGTGATCTGTTATCAGTGATCTTTGATGTTACCATTACAAAAAGCTTATAACTTGCTGAAGGCTCAAATGATGGCTAGAATTTTTCAGCAATAAAGCATTTTTAAATTAAGGTATGTACATTTTTTAGATATAATGATATTGCACACTTAATACATTACAGTATAAGGTACTTAATAAATTACAGTAACTTTTATATGCACTGAGAAACCAAAGAATTCATATGATTCCCACTATTGCAATATTTGCTTTGTTGTGGCAGGCTGGAACCAAATCCACAGTATCTCCAGTGTGGCTGTGTGCTAACAGTGTAATATCTGAAGGAGAAAAAAGTACTCCCTCCAGTCGCCTGCTCCACCCGAGCAAGGCTAAGTGCCGCTGCCGCTCCTGCCCACTGCACCCTCTGTCCACACTAATCTGCAAAGCAAAGATTTCCTGCAAAGAGGGAAGCTGGGCCTCAGAACTGACCAAACAGAATTTCTCAGCCCAGGATTTCAGAAAATGTGAAATTGGATCTTGATCATTGGGAACCTGCCACCATCATGAAGCAGAAAAAAGCAGACAGACATCTGTTCTGTCCAGGAACACAGAGAGCATACTAATCACAAGCTACTGCCTGGTACAGAACACTGTGGCCTTGGCATGGCAAGCTCACAGCCAGGCAGGCAGAGGCTGCCCAGGCTGCAGTAATCCCAGGAGCAATCGAGGCCACCACCAAAGTGTCCAGTGGCTGAAGGCTCTGCCTCTCAACAGTGGTAAATGAGTAACATGGAGTCCCTTCTCCATCCTCCTCTTAGGGACCCTAAATTCCAGGAACAAATCTGAGAACTGAGCCTGCAAGCTGAATCTTGTGCTTTTTTATTCCCTAAGCCTGTCATAATACTCTCGTCTCTCTTCCTTTTATCCAAAACTTATCCACCTGTCTCTCCAGATCCCATCATTCATTTACTAATTTATTCATTTACCATAAATGAGCGCTTAATTTTTACAAAGTGATGTACTAGTCATTGTATAGATTACACAGTGAATTGTAGGTAAATCTTTCCTTCACGATGTTTACAAGCCTAACAAGGGAGAGTAAACAGATATATAAATAACGCCAATACAAGGCAAAAATAAAAGTGGCAGTACAAGACAAGATGGATATATTCATATATATGTATGTGTACATATATATTCAAAATAAAGAACAATGAATCATATTCAAGCATATCAAAGAAGGCTTTATGGAAAAGATACTCGCCACGCTAGGACCAAACAGCCAGCACTTGGAGACACAGATATGAGGGAAGAAGCATAAAGAACCACTGAAGTAAATAAAGGCAAGGAAGAAAGTACAAGCTGTGTTTGAAAAACACCGAATATGTTCAGTGCAATGAGAAATGAACTTGGAAGGGGAACAGCATCCCTCTGGAAAACAACTCAGGAATTGGCAATCTCTCCTGACCTCTCTTCTCTGTGACTTTCCAAAATGCTTCTGTTTGTATCTCACCCTTTGTGCTCTAAATGGCAGACACTAAATAAATGTGTGTTGAATAATGAATTAATAAGGCATTTGCTGGTAAATATTTCTATGTAATATAACTCAGGGAAAATGTGCAGTGTGTTTGAAGTGAAAACTTAACTGCTTCAAAGTGATCTTCTCTGTTCCCTAATGTTTGCAAAACTCATAAAAACTATGGTTTGTAAAATGCAAGATAATGGTGATAACTCACATTTTAAGGGCATCTTTGGGTGTGTAACTGATATCTTACTTTATCTCACTAATTCATGTTACTTCAGATAGAAAGAAAACCAAAGGCAGATGCACTAGTGAATCTGGAAGACCCCTATTGCCCCCAGGTACCTGGATAGGTATGTCCATCACTGTGTTACTTCATCAGAAACTTACAGAGAGGCCAGAGATGCCACAGGTTGGAAACAGATCTGGTAAAAGGAGATGAAGCAAGTGGATAGCGCCTAGGAAACTTAGAAGGCTTGAGACTCCAAGCTGAAAATATTCATAGGCTCCCAAAAGGTTTAACTAAATCATCAACATCAACATCATCACCATCACCACCATGGCTATCATTTATTGAGTAATTTCTAAGAACCAAGCATTGTGATAAATGCTTTATAAATATAATTTTATTTAATTCTCATAACTACCATATGAAGTAGCTATTACTATAACCATTTTTTAGATGGAGAAAATGGGGCCTACTGTGGTGACGCAACTTAACCAGGTTAAACAGCGGGAGGTTGTAGAAGCCAGGATTAAACCCACGTCTGTCTGATTCCAAGCCCTATTTAGACTAACTCTCTGGATTAATGGATGATAGATTCTTCGTGCATTGTCAAAAGAGACCATCACACTTAGCAGAAACCAAAAAGAAGTCAGCCACGCCCTTCCCAAAGACTAACCTCTGATAGATGTACAACTCTGAGCCCCTGAATTTTTCCACATGTGCTGCTTCTTTTGGACTTTCAAGGATAGGAAAACACAGTAGCCATGTCACAACCTAAGAATAAATAAACCTTCACCAGATCCACCCACTGAATATGGAAAAAAAGCAAGCTAACAAGCCACATGTCAAAACTCCTGAAAGATGCACTTTCATGAAGACTGGGAAGGGAGAAAGAAATAAGTGGCACCTACAGGCTTAAGTGGTGTTGAAACTGGGACATGAGTTGCAAACCAGAGGAACATGGAAAACACAGCCATCTTTTGGTTCTCCTCAAAGCATTTGCTTGACATTTGCTTTGATATATCCACTGTTTAATAAAAACAGAGTTGTTTCTTAGTTTTTTTAAGCAAAATATCACTTATACCCTAAATCCTCTCCAGGAGATAACCTTGTAGATTCCAGTGCCCCTCCACCATTTAGCAGCTGTGTGACCCGTGATGAGCGATTGTGAGCCTGTATCACCATGGGGGCAGGTCACTTCTCTCTATGCCTCAGCCCCCTCATTTGTAAAATTGGAATAATAAAGAATAACCCCCACACATAGGGCTGATGTGAGGATTTAATGATTTTAATATGCATATAATGAATATATATATATACAATACTGAAAGCAACGCCTGGGACATAGTAAACACCACGTAAATATTGGATGTTATTATGTGTAGAATGATTGTGCAAATATTAATTATTTTAGTAATCATTTTCAGCATTATGCCACTTACCAGGGGTCTGCAGAAAGTCTCCTGAAGCAGGGGTCGTTGTATTTAAATGCTAACCTGCCCACACCTACACACATTTTTCTGAGGTGTTCACAGGTAATTTTCTAGTATGTTCTTGCCTTCGTGCATTTGTGTGTTTTTCCTGAATATCATCATTTAATTCATTTTCTCCATCATTCTTCCATATCACCCATGTAAGTCTAAATGACCTTGGGATCGGGGGTGAGGGGAGACACTGAAAGGGCCCAAAGCTGACAGAAGTGAGAAGGTTCTTTCAGTCGGGCACCGCTCTGCCAGCCGAAGTTCCTCACCTCGGGTCTCGTCAAGGACAAAAAACAGGGTCCGGATAAGCCTTTACAAATGGGGGGCCGGGGTGGGGGGTGTGGAAGAAACAGCAGGTCCGTCTGCCTTCTCCATCCATCTACAAAATACGTGTATGGAGGCTGCTACGGCCAGATACTGTGCTGGGCAGGAGAAGAAAACTGGACATGGCAGAAGGCAGAGAAGATGCCCGTCCCCGTGGAGCTTCCGAAGAGCAAAGTAACCAGCCTCCCAGAAGGCGGGCCACCCTCCTGTGCTGACCACCAGACTCGGGGCGCCGGAAGCGGGACTGGCCAATCCGGGCCCCGCCCACTCGCCTCACGTCCGCGCAGCGCCGACCCGGCCCCTTCGGCGGCGGCGGCTGCGCGGGCCTCAGATGCGCGGGCACGCGGGACGCCCAGCTGTCAATCACGCACAGGTTGAGCTCAGCTAGGCTGGAGCGGCG
>NW_021703780.1:20119610-20259849 GCF_005190385.1 Monodon monoceros
GGCGGCGGCGGCGGTGGTGGTGGCGGCGATGGGACCCCAGCGAGAGATCTGCGGCTAGCTGGCTGCATTTGCTCCACGGGTCAGGGGATCGCAGGGGGCAGGTAAAGCCTTGCGGAGCCCAGGGGTGAGGTTTTCTAGGCTCGATGTGTCCTTCTCCCGCTCCTTTTTCTTTCCTTCCTCTCTCCACACGCACAAATATTCATATTTTCTCTCTCTCTCTCTCTGTCACTCACACACACACACACACACACACACACCACACCCCTAACTCGTTCACGTTTATTATATGGACACAAATCTCTACAAAACCCATGCGTATTAAAATCCACGAACACGTACAAATTAGGAGTAGCTAACTCCATGCTTTGGCGGTTTGTGGTTTGTGTTATGTAAGAATTTGGGAGGTATACAGGGAAAACTCAGGAGTTTCTTTCCTGTGAGACAAGAAAAGTTGTAATATTAGATAAGAGTAAAAATGTATGTATTTGGAGTTTGCAAAACTGATTTGATTTCTTTTCCAGGCTGAATTTACCCCCTCCTTGCCTTCCCCACTCCTCTGCCGTATCTAAAGACGTCTGAGTTTTTGATATGATCTCAGCATCTACTTCTTTGTGTTGTTAGAAAGGGGGCTTGGGTGGGGGTCCTACCAAAGCTGATGACCTCAAAGAAAACAGAGCTGGAGTTGAACAGCTTATGTTTACTTAATTGGTTCCTGGCTCTGTAGCAGAAATGTTTTAAGCACCTTGAAGAGCTCCTTTGGCTCCAGACTAAGCCAGCCTTTAGTGAAGGGCATGTGTGGAGTCAGTTCCCTCAAAGAAAAGGGGGAAGGTGACAGATAAAAAGAAGGGACATTTAATGAGAGAGACAGGCACAGATGAGAGACAGACAGACAGACTTGTTTTCTTTTACTTATCCAGACCCAGAATCCTAATATAATTTGCTTCTTTGTCCAAATCTGCTCACATACCACCCACAAAATAAAATTTCAGGACAAATAAATGAGTCTTGAAGAAGGCTGGCTTGGCCATGGTACATACAGACTGAACCTGGAAAATACTGAAAACAGTTTTTCCGGGCTCAACTAGGTGTACACACCTCAAGTCTTTGAGATTCTCCTGCATATGGATGGGGAACTGTTCATCAGAAAGAATTCTTAATGCCTCTTGAAAAATATAGCCCCAGTTATTTTATTTCACATGACTACAGTAATGTAGGAAACCAATAGCTCTATAGCTGGCAATGGCTTTTTAATTAAATCTTGCATGGGCACCTGCTTTTCTTAGGCAGATGGAAAGTAACATGATCGTGATAGGAAGAAAATGGATATAGGAGTAAAAATCAACCTAATGAGTAAATCATCCAAAGAGCCTTAGTAAGTCTAAAATGCATGTAAATGGATCATAAAATACAATAGCTATAAGATTAATTTATTTTACACTATAATGGGATAGGCACCAAAGAGATCAAGTCTGGAGTATCTGGGAAGCAAGTCATCTTTTTCTTTACAATTTGTAAAACACAAATTGGTCAGTCTAGTTGGTATTATTGACTACATGGAATAGAATTATATCAAAATGAGAATATATCTGTATAATGTGTTATAGTTTACATAGCCCTTTTCATTTATATTGTCTAAACTCTCATGAGAGCCCATTAAAAAGTTACAAAATATGTTATACTTTTGTAAAAAAGAAAAAACTATCTTTGCTCTTGAACAGGAAGTCCTTTGTCAATGTTTTTGTCAATATTAAATGATTCTTTACAAGTTATAAAAATGACTTATGAAGTTTAGACTTTTATCTGGATCACATTCTGCAGAGATTTTTGTTCTTAAATAGGTTTGAAGAATGAGCCATTAAAAGGAAAGGTCAAAGAGTAAACAACAAGAAGAGGAAGAGGAGGATTTCAAAGGTAAGACTCAAACCTTGTCACATGTAAATTCATAAGCACCTTCTGGTCTGCACATCGATAAAGAAGAGGTTTAAAGAGAATATGGGTTCTTTTTCTCTTCTCATTGCGGTTTTGGACTTTATTTTACCTTACTTAAAAGTACATCTCAAAGGGGCAAAGTAATAAGATAACTGCGTATCATTACCCCCTTTTTTAAAAATTATAAAAGTGGCTGCATAGCCACTGACTTAGAGGAAATAAAAATTCACAGTGCAGAGCCACAATCTCTACCACTATTCCAGGACAATAAAATATCTCTGAAATGGTTCATTGGTAGAAATACATTTTCAGGTTTTAAGGTTATGCTTATATAATTCCAGAATGCCTGATTTAAATATGAAAAAGCTGTTAGCAGGCTTTCATGCCTTGCTGCATCCACTCTTGAGTCTAACTGATTCTTTTAAGCGAATTGACCTTTTGGTGTAGTGTTGGATAAATGGTCTAAATCAGCTATGCGCCTATACCTTGCAGCACTGGCCCTGTGGAAAAGTGTCTCTAATGGGAACTTCACTCTCATTATCTCAGAATGATTTTATGGGAGAGAAAAGCGCAGTATGAAAACTTGAGTGATCTTTCAGAGAGAAGAAATAGAAGAGGGCCTGTGCCTGGCTTCACAACTGACTCACACATAGAGCCATGGGAAAACACTCATCATGGCTATGAACATTTTTCAAGTAAAATAAAGAGTAACTGCTTCTATTAGACTGAAATTCAAATTTCCAACAAACTGATACTTTAGTGTAGTAGTACACATATAGATCATGGTAACACACAGATGGGTTTGTTTGCTGAATAGAGTAATCATTCAAGGGGTTCTCAGCATTTATACTTCTTCCTGCTGCAAATACCCCGTTTTGGTGCCCATTTTGTTGCACTTACTGCTTCAGAAGTGTTTCTTCTTCTAACCCAAGAGTTAACTGAGAGCAAAATGTGTGTCCCACTCATCTTTGTAAGCACCGTCTCACGTAATCTGGCATATAACCAGTGGTTTAAAAACACCGAAGGAAGGGAGGAATGAAAAATCAAGGACCACTCAGGCCATCATCCACACCAACCCATCTGGAACTCTGTGCCAAGAAATTTCAAAGTGGTAAACAGGACAGAAAATGTCCTTGCCCTGGTGAAGTTTACAGTTTATCATGTACAAGTTCTATCAGACCATCAAATAAACCACATAACAGAGGATCAGGTAATAACAAGTTCTATGAAGGGGAACAAATCTAGACAAGGGGATAGAGAGTGATAGAGGGCTGATATTGATTATACTCATGTAGAAAGCCTCTTAGAAGAGTTTGGGGGTTTGAATATCCATTTAATGTATAACTGTGCACGCGGTTGAGATAGATACCATAAACAAATAATAAAAAGAAGAAAACCATGGATGGATCCTCACTTATCAGCACCCATAAGGTCGTTCAGGAAAAAATGAAAACAATTCCCCCTTCATAGATGACCAAGTAACCAGACACTTATGCTGTTTGTGCTCCATCACGATGGCCATGCTGGCAGTGAAGATGCAAAAGGCTCCATCAGAGTGTTTATAAAATGAAAACTCACAAGGACTCATTTAAATACAATACTGGAGAATATTTTCTCTCACCTCCCCCTATGCATGTACTTCCTAGGATGTTAAGTCTTTCTCTCAAGAAAGGAGCCCCTTCAGGATCCATCACTAACAGCAGCCATAGATTTAACATTACTGTTTTTGCTGCCACTACTACACCTATTGAAACACAAACACCACAATTCTCATGAAACCTTACTCATTAAATAAATGCTGAAGCAAGCTGAAACGCCTTTGCACATACCTTCCCTTTCTTCTCAACCCTGGTGTATCGTATACTCATTGCCCAGCTTTTAAAGTGACTTTATGAAATGACCTCATGTATCCTCTTTATGATACTGGAGGTGTCAATCAACCAGGTAGATTCCAAATAACTGTAACATTTTCTATATTGGGACAAAAAGTTACCTATGAGGAATGTAACTCTCTTGAGTTTTTGCAAGTGCAAAATTTCTACTCTAAAATGTTATATTTTAAAATACATGTTCTACCACGTGATCCGTCTCCTCTAACAGTGAATTCCAACAAATTATATGTTTGGAAAGATGTATGAAACCTCTAAGACCCCCCAGGGACTACTATTTTAGGCAACATACACTATACTAAAATAACTTATTGAACAAATAAACAATACACAACCATTCAGTCTATTGAATACCAAGTAACTAACCTAACTAGTAGCTTATATACTCTTTTAAACTAAAGCTTCATGCACACTATAATAAAGCAATCTGACAATCAATCATTGAGAGCATGGGAGGAGATGGGAAATCCCTAAACCCAGTTCTTTATCAAACAAAAATAATCGACTCATTCTGTAAATTCACGGCCAAAGACTCTTGAAAAATCTATGTCTAGAAGGAATTAGAGGTTATCTGGTCCAGCCATCTTATTTTAAGGATGATGCAACCATAGCCCAGAGAGGTTACTGAGCTTACCTGAGATGTCAAGACCAGTAAGCTGCAGATCAAGAACTAGCATTAGAGCCCATTCTCTGCTCGGTGTGGTTATCACAGCGCAGGCCGTGTTCTTGTACTTTGTATGCCTGGAGGGGAGAATAAGATTTGTTGGGATTTCTCTTCTGGAATGTATCTAACATCACTAAAAATCCATTCTGACTTAGAGTAGAGCCATCTATCACTCAGGCTCAAAAGCATTTGTTTTATGACATTTTCTATCTCTTTTATGATTTTACCTATATTGTGTTTAACCAAGTTGGACTACTGAGTCTCATCCTATAAAGCAGAAACATTTAACCTAGTGTGCTGGAAACAAGCAGTGCAGGGAATGACTACAATATGTCACAAGGTCCTGCTCTGCACCAAAGCTAAATCCTGAGAAAGAATGATTTTAGCATCTAAGGAAGATAACTCTTACTGTTGCTATGAGGGATTGTTTTTATTCCTATCATATCTATTTTTGTCCTTTTTTCATGTTAAAGTCTCCAATGCTTTATTGAAAACCTGAACATATATATTTGTATGAGTTGGTTCTGATTTTGCAAATATATGATTCAATCTATACTCCTGTTTACTGTATTGTCATCTTTCATCTGCTCCCTGACTCATGATATAAACTTTAGCAGATGATTTTTCTTTGCCTCAGTTTCTTCAGTGACAAAGCAGACTTAGTAATACTAATCCCATTTCTCCTTGACTGAAAGTTTATTAGAATGTCTTAAAAGAAAGTGCCTTTAAAATTATTCCACTTGGATATCACTAGTAATGGCCCCTTATTAATCATCTTCTTTGCGTAAGCATTAAATAAAAGGTACTGAAGAGATCATCCTAGCATTTAAAATATGAAAACTAGGTTAACAAAAGAATTTGGTCCATCAGACATTGCAGCTCTAATCAGGCAAAGTCCCTTCTGAAATCTTGATTTTTTTATGAAATAATATCCTTCTGAAATGTTAAAAAGCAAAAAAACAAAAATAAATTTCCTTTCCTGATCTCTCCTCCTGGGTGATTTCTTTAGATGGTAGCTGGACCTGAGACAGGAAGAAGTCACTAGGAGGTAGGCACTAAATGTAACATTGACCAACACTTTAAAAGATGAGGTTATCAGTCACCATCAGTTATACCTGTTTGCATCATTTTTCTAAGGTCAGGGCCACATTTTCCTGAATTTGACCACATGTTCTAACCAAAACCCACTTATGGCTGAGGGCACACATTTACAAGATATTCTTAAGGGTTCACTTTGTGGCCATGGGACAGTGAGTCCCTGGGTTCAACTTTGACTTTAGCCCCATGATTCTATACAACCAAATTAAGTGGCCACACAGGAACACCTGCTAGAATTTTAGATTAAGTATTTCTTGTAGGTAAACATTACTACTTGGTTTCTTGGCAAGTAATTGAAAACATTTAATATGTCTTCTTATTGCCTGGATTATAGCACAGGTCCTGAGAACCTGGGTCAGTGAGAAAATTATTCTCCTTCTATATTGTTCCTTGCTTTGTCATGTTGAGACAGGGAAAACTGTCTAGAGTTTAAAACTATGTCCACACAGGGAAAACCATCTAGAGGATAACTGAACAATCTAAAAAAGTATTTCATATTTCTAGCTACCTATTTATCTGCTTATATGGAGATCAAAGAACCAAAGAACAAACAGAATAACTGAGAATTCTCTTACTCACCAAAATTTCTGTCCTTCAGTAATTCCTTTTTTTTTTACCATGAATTATTAACCACATGCCTCTAAGGTCAAATTAGATCAGATCAAGTTGAAATTTCCATCTGAAGAAGGCAGAGTCCCAAACAACCCACCCAGAGCTTAGTTTCATTAAACAATTCCCTGAATTTTTTATTTATAGTAGACACTTAATGGGAAATACTAAAAGGCAGGTCTACCTTCTGCATTATGCTCTAGCATCCCACGTGGACAGATGTATCCACAAATAATGCCTGAAATATCTGGAGTTAGAGTCAGTGAGGTATCAATTATTGGCCAAGCCATTTGTGATAAAGCATGAAGCAACTTTTTAATAAAGCTTCTGTACAACTTGACAGTTGTTAGAGCAAGATACATGAGATCCGAAGGCAAAATTTCAAATAGCTACGTAACACCATGTAGTTTCCACAAGGGAACATGGTTAAGCATTGAAGAGGACAGGCCAGGACAAATTCCATCTGTACCAAGTGAGAGTGCCTTCCTAATCCTTTAACATGGAAGTGTAAAGACTACTGGATTCTAAGAGATTAAAGATTTCTTGTCAAGACACTGAAAATCTCAGCTTCTTTGTTGCCATTTCTCATGTGCTTCCTGCTTAAATTTTTGCATCATCTAAGTGAGCTATGCTGTTATGTCTTGTTTCATTTATGGAGAACCAGTTCTAGTCACTGAGTGTTTGGGATAATTTTGCATTCAGTAGAGAAGAGCAGCTTGGGTTAAAAAGGCAGGTCTTTAAACGTGTCTTTTCTTGCCAGAAAACAGCATTGTTCAAACAGGCTGACATTATTCAGCCTGGTTCTTACCTTTAATTTGCCTTTTGATCCTGAGGCCAGAGCTCATGTGGTTGATGCCTGTGGGTGCTGTCATTCCAGCTGGGAAGGATGAGTTCTTGCAGCAACGTTTGTGGCTCCAAGCAGGCACAGGCTGCTACCGAGGGCGGGTACCAGCGCTATGGAGTCCGGTCCTACCTGCACCAGTTTTATGAGGACTGTACCACCTCAATCTGGGAGTATGAGGATGATTTCCAGATCCAGAGATCACCTAACAGGTGGAGCTCAGTATTCTGGAAGGTAAGTAAAGAGCATGTGTTTAACTCAGGAAGTGGAGAAGTCATTTGATACGGGAAATAACTCAGCTATAGAGAACTGAGAAGTCTGGGACTCTGTGTGTGCATCCCTCTCAGTGTTACTAAGTTCAGTTTTCTTCCTTAGGTAAGGAGACTATAACCCTTGGGCTGAAGAAAGCCTCTACACACAGCACAATTGTTGATTTGCAGGTTAAACATAAATAGATATAATTGCCATCATTAATTATTATTTTTGCTATTGTTATTAACGTGTCACTAAATTCACCAACTATGACAGCCATCCAAAGGCAAAACATGCTTTCAGCCTCCCTTAAGGTTAAGTATCATTTGACAAATTACAATAATTATTAGAAGAAACAGTTGGATACTAGAGAGAGTTAATACTGAGACATAATACAGTGGTCAGTCTGCCAGCTCTGCCTCTCCTGGATATGTGGTCATGAGGCTTTATGAGCTTCAGCTTCCTCAAGTGGAAGGAGCCTCACTAGACAATAAGTTTAGTCATTCAGCATATAATTAGTGAGCACCTACTCTGTGCCAAGAAGTTGCAAAGTACCAGAAACTAAAGTGGTAAAATGGGAGAAGAAAAAGTCCCTTGCCCTCAAGGAACTTACAATCTATCGTGGGAAACAGACCATAAACAAATAAACCACACAACAGAATGGTAGTGGCAAGTGCTATGAAGAGAAATAAATCAGAATAAGAGGATAGGGAAGGATGGAGAACTGGTATTTAGTTATGCTGATCACAGAAAGCCTGTCAGAGGAGATGACCTTTGAGCAAATACCAGGGAGTAAACCATAAAATTACGTGGCTGAAGGTCACTGTAGGCTGGGAAAATAGCAAGTCCAAAAGCTCTGAAATGGGAACACTGGTGTGTTTGAAAAATAGCAAGAGATCCAATCTGGTTGGAGAGGAATGAGAGAGGGGAAAGAACAGGTGATGGATTCAGAAAAATAACAGGACACAGATGATGTGTGTGGAGCCTTGTAGGTGACAGTGAGGACTTTGGCTTTTACCTTGAGATCCATGGGAAGCCACCTGAACATTTCAAGCAGATGAGTGACATGACCCGACCAGTATTTTAACAAGATCATTCTGGCTACAGTACAGAAAATAAATTATAGGAAGGCAAGGATAGAAGCAGCTAGATTATTTAAGAGGCTGTTAAAGTATCCAGGCAAGAATAATGGTGGCTTAGATTACAGTGGTGTTAATGGAGATGGCAAGAAGTAGTCAGATTTAGCATAAAGTTTGAAGGCCAAGCTGTCAGGACATGTTGGCATATTAGAAACGAAAGAAAGAAGAGTCAAGCATGACTTAGAGACTCACAGCCTGAGCTCTTTAGTGGATGATGCTATAATTCACTGGGATGGAGAACACCAGGAGAGCAGTGGGATGAGTGGGGAGTCAAGAGTTTGATTTTGGCATTGCTACATTGGAGGTGCCTATTAAACATGCAAGTGGAGATCTCTAGTAGCAATTTAAATATACTTCAGCTCATGAATTGGGAGTCGCTGATACATACAGTGTATATAAGGTACCAGACTAGACAAGATCACCTAGGAAGAGAGTATAGACATAAGAGAGAAGAAGGCATCGAATGTTCCAACATTTAGAAATCAAAAAAAGGACAAGGATGTAGGAAGGGCTACTGAGAAGGCACAGCTTTAGATGATGCCTCGGATTCCCTCCAGGTCTAATATTCTGTGTTTTGGAGGTTTCTGATCATCCCCAACTTTCTCCCAGAAGATCCCAGAAACTTTGACATTGATACTGACATAAGTTTACAATGTACTGGCAATAGAGTTTAACAAGAGGCAATGTAACATAGTGATGATTATGAGCACGGACTCTGGCCTCAGATTACATGGGTTCAAATCTCAGCTCTGTAACTTTGGGTAATTTAATTGACCTTAAATGAGCCTCTAATGGTGATACTTATAGTACCTACCACATAAGTTGTGAGAATTAAATAAGATAATAGATGCAAAGAGCTTAGAACAATGTCTGGTAGGCACTCAATAAGCACTTAATATATTAGCTCCTAGTACCAGATGTCATATGGAACACTGAGTTCTGAAATAGAAATAAAACTGGAAATCTAGTTAATAAATAAAATATTGGTAATGTGATTGTTACTATGGATTACCCAAGACCTGTGTTGATTCAAAATCTTACTAGTGTCAGGCACTCTGTATCAGAATTGGTCAAGCCAGCCTTCTTATTCTCTACAAGTGTCACCTCTGATGACTCCGTACTGGCCTGGACCAATGAAATACATAGCCAAGCTTGGCACATCTTGTATTTACCCAGGCAAGTGGGTGGCTGCTTCTCTATATGTCAAAAAAACAAATATTTGCCTCACAGGTCTATTGTGCCAAGAGCCTAAAATGCCACTGACATACAGAATACTGCAAATGCTAGTGGTTCCAAAGCACTAGTAGTGATATGAGTTGTGAAGCTATAACTCCATCAAATAATACATGGGTACGGATTTACAATAAAGAACTCTCAGTAAATTACCAAGCCTAGAATTCAGATTTCAGTATTTTCTCTCTTCTGTTTAACGCAAACAAGATCCAAAAGTATTTGTTCCCTGTTGTGCTGGACCTACTTCAGAGAATAAAACCAGGCAAAAGTCCATGGCCTCACAGAGATTCTATTCCAGCAAAATCCAAATCTTAGACTTACATCCTAACCATAAAACACTAGACTGGGCACTCAGAAGCCTACAGTCAACTTGAAAAACCAAAGAATTCACTGTCTTAGAGACCTCACCCCTACCAAGGGAATAAACCAACCATTCTTGGGTTTCCTCCTAGGGAATATAAGGGAACTCATGCCAGCGAGCGTATGAAGTGCTTTGAATCAACACAGAGAGAAGCACTGATTATGCACGTGTTTATATTATGATACTTTTTTTATGTTTTTTCTTTCATTTAAATCTGCATCTTGTAAGTGGTTCAAGATGTGGGCTCCCCCTTCCCTCTCTTCCACTATAGCACTGCTGAGGCCATGTGGGTCTCTCACTGTGGGCCACGCTCACAGAGCCTCAGGAGGACTCTGCCGGTGAGCCAGCTCCTTAGCAGTGGGCAGCAAGGAGGGGCTTAATGAGAGCAGGGATTGGAATCAAATGGGCCTGAGCCAGAAACTTTGCTCTACCACATGGACCGATGTAACCTCGCTCTCACAATGCTGTTCTTCCTACACATGTTTATATGTCCACTGTGCACAAACCTCTGTGGTGGGCTCCGGGATTCAGTTGTGAACACAACACTGTTCTTCACCTGACGGAGTTCACAGTCAAATAAGGAAGGCAGATGTGTACACAGATTGTTACAATCCACCGTGCCAGTTGTTGCAGTACTTACTGGACAGACCTGATGCAGCCTGGGGAGGAAGTGACTCCACAGAAGAGTTCACAGGAACAGAAAAGCACTATAGAAAGAAGAGTATCGCAGAAGCTGTGTCATGAGAGAAGATGGCATGCTCAGGAGATGCCAACAGTTCACTGTGGCTGGGGTGAGAGTTAGGTGTGGAGGACAAAGGCCAAGAGATGAACACGGTAATGTATACAAGAGCCAGATCACAGAGACTCAGCAAGGCTGTGAAGCAGAAATTTCTCCAGAACCTTCCTGCTTGATTGAGTACAGTGAGTAGGTAAGATAATAAAGCTAGGCTTTCTTGGGAAGGTTGTCTCACAATCAGGTGTAAACAGCCCCTGCACACACACACACACACACACACACACACACACACATATACAGTATTATACACATTCTCTGTGCCTCACAGCTTCTGGATTACTGCATGGTGGCCTCCGCCACTGCTAATTTACCTGCAACTGCTGCCATCTGCAAAAATCTATGTGACACAGTCCCACCTACCCCCTGCCACCCACTGCCTCTGCCCAAGGGCCTAACAGGCTGTGGTGGAGTTCTTCTTTCTCACCCTTGCACTTGACCTTGACTAAGACTGTTGCTACTTGATGGTGCAGCAGACAGCTGAAGTACTGCAGGTATGAACTAATGGGAGCAGTCTTCTTACCCCAGTCGTTCTTTCCTCACCCCAGGGTTACCCTCCTCCTTACCTTTCCCTCAACCAATATCAGAAATCTTCCAAAGGGTGTTAAATAGCAACGGGCAGGTACAAGGCAAGACCGCTTCCTCCACAGACTTACTAAAAGTGAAAATGACGCTGGTACCTCTCTTTTCTCTCAAGACCCTCCTCCTACCTGTCCCAATCTCTCCAGTTTCCCCCTTAAGCTAAGTCAGGGTTTAAACTTACATCTTGGATTTCTCTTCAAAGTCTTGCTAGATATTAAGGAGATGGTTTTATTCTAGAAATGAATAAGGAAGTCCCTTAAGAGGAGAAACCATGTGGTATTATTTAAAAAAAAAAAATTTCTCAGATAACACTTGAAAAATGGACAAAGGATAAGACTAGCCATGGAGACCATCAGAATGCTGTTGCAATGATCTGGGCAAGAGTTAATAATGCTCTGTTACCATTAGAGTAGCTGTAGTGATGGAGAGACAAGAGAATTCAAGAGAATTCTATGAGACAGAATCAATAAGATTTAATTATCCATTGACTACGAATGTGAGGAAGGACTCTGAATGGGCAGGTGGCAGGAATGCAGAAAAACTGGGAAGGAAAGAAGAAAGGAACACCATTTTGAATATTTGGGTTTTGCAGAGCCTTTGGGACATTTTTGTGTAGGTCCTCCCATTGGCTGTCATAAATGTGGGGCTACAGCCCAGGAGAGAAATCTAGGCTGGAGTTGGACATTTGGAAGTCACTGGTATATAGATGCGAATTGAAACTGCGGCCACAAATTAAACCATAGAGAGAACATATTGAGTAAGAGATGTGAGTCAGGGCTGGAACCCTGGGGGACACCAATAATTTAAGAGTGTCTGGCAAAGCAGGTTAAGAGTGAGTTGTTAAAGACAGAAGTGGAAGAGAGTTGTGTCAGCGATAACCATTGGTGAGGGTTTTAAGAAAGCCTAAGTACTTAAAATCAATGACTGCAGAATATGCAAATGAAGAAAAGAAAAATTGGATTTGACAATTAGGAGGTCATCAATGACCTCAGAGAGAGGGGCTTCAGTGAAATGGTGGAGGACTAGGCTTGGCTACCAAGGGTAGGAATGAGTTCAAGCAGTAGCTAGTGGAGGACACAGGGCTCTAGAATAGGTTTTGAAGATGGAAGCGATTGAATGTGCTGACAGGCTGGAGGCACAGAGCCTCTGTAAGGCAGCGGAGCAAATGCGGGATCCTGCTACCCAGGTGAAGGAGGGCTGTGGAGACTGTACCAGGTGACGCATATGTGGAAGGACCTGATCCCAGCCCGGCACTGGTCACTGCTTTGCAAAGCTCAGTGTCCCTACAAGCAGATCAGGCAAGAGGGTCAGGACAGACGAGTTAGAATCTGCCATCACTCTGGCAGGTGACAGCACTCCGAGCTCAGGTTCTGCTAAGGAGCGGTGGGCAGCAGCCCTCAGGGCTGATGGAGAAGAAGAAAAGCCAGTCTTCACTCTTGCTGCGCTTCTTCTGAATTTTACCTCTAACCCAGAAGGCTTCTTTCCCATTTAGCTCCATCCAGCAATCTCCCCCAACACGCAGCTCTTCCCTGCCATGCTGGTTCTTGCCTCCACCAGTCATTACCGCCTCCTCTCTGCCAGAACAGCTGTGTTGCTCCTGCTGCCAGCTCCGCTTATTGGAGTGAACTGCATTTTCAGATCTCATCAGCTCACAGACAGACCACGAAGGGGATGCTGGTCAAAAAACAGCAGCTTCTGGCTTGTGGTCCCCAGAAGCAGAATTTCTGGAATCCAAGCTCTCCCCTCTGTCCAATCCTCCTTTCCAACAGCAGGGACTGGGTTTTCACCCATCCTTCGCACAGTCAAGAGAGTCATCAGAAGTCACAGCACAAAAACTGCTCTTGCTGCTGTCTTTAAAGTTTGCTTTTCATCACCTGGAGAGGCCCTTCTCTCTCCCTATTGGTGCTGCTCTAACATCCCACACCACCAGGCTACTCTGGGAAGCCCCTCACCCAGCAGCATTGCAACTCTTTGCATGGCTCCAAACAGAGCTGGTTTGCTCTCTTAGAACCTTTTTAAAAACCTCTGTGTTGCATTTCTTAAACTCTCTCTATTTAATAGAACCCCTTTTCTCTTAGACCTGGGACCACTTCAACTTAGAGCTGCGTCCAAAGTTTATGATACCATATGGCATCACTCCCAAAATTTTTATTCCATTCAGTACTCCAAGATGGTACCAGGATTAAGCTGATATATCCCAGCATCCCTCCTCACCACTACTACACTCAGGGAAGTATTCCCAGCATTTTCCCTTCATGCCTACCATCCCACACTCTCCCTGACATGTTTGAACAGGTTTGGAGTCCCTCTCTGGGCACATCTTTTGGAGATCCTCATTAGACTTGCATTGATGGCACCCTCAGAATCCTGGGCATTACATACTATTCACTACGTCATGCTCCCCTCCACAGATGGCGGGCCTCTCTCTGATCCTCTGATTTAACAGGGAATAGGGAGAAGGCTTGGGGAGGCCAGCCACTTTCCAGTTCTTGAAATGAGCAGGAGTTCTGCCATCTGCAAGGCAGGGTTTGCCTTTTAGCTTCTGAGTGATATTCCAAGAGTGGATTTTAATCTATAAAGCACTGCTCAACTGAGGAACAGACTGCTCTGAGAATCAATCACCTGGCTCCGGATTCAGCAGTCTGGTGGTTTAAGTTAGTCAGTCAGGAATATATATTGGACACAGGCTGGACTGACTGCTGCGGAGAGAAAGACAGAAATAGAAGATGGAGCACCCTGGCCTCCCTTGCTCTTAAGAACCTTAGAAACGAAGATGGATACATTTTTGCTGCCCTCAATTTTTGAGAATCTGTACCAGTTCTTGAGGAGGGAGGTAATTTAGTGACATATGAAGCATATCACCATGGATATTTAAGTTAATTTAGTTTGTGCATTCAGAATATTCCAACGTGAGTCATCTTTTAAATATTATAACGGTTAGTCTTTGAAGGTGAATTTGACACCATTCTTCAAAACATGTACAAAGCCATCCAAAGTGTGATTTTACAACCCAATTTTTTCTGCAGTATTTATATCTTATGTACAATAGTTTTTCTTTTTTTTTTTTTCCAGAAGACATTATACTGACTCTTTTTGTTGGTTTTTCAGTTTCTTTACACTATTACATAATGGAAATTTGTTCGTATATGGTGACTAAAACTTTATTGTAATTTTTTTTTAATTATAGAGGTAATGTACAAAATAGTAATCGGTGAAGTATCATGGGAGAATGAAAGTGGGGAGTGGGGCTTAAAAGTCATGCAGACCTGGGTTAGAGACCACGTGCTTAAAGAGTGGACTTTGAACTATGTTTCTTCAATCCAATAAACCTCAGTTTCTTATAGGTGAAATGGGGATAAAAATATCTACATCTCATAAGATGCTGGTGAGGATTAAGTGGAAAGCACAGTGCCTAGGTCATAATCGATGCTCAATAATATGAGCTCTCTTCCCCCCTTTGTTAGAGTGATGGATTTGCAAATGTTTTCTATTATCCAAACCCTCTACTAAAGAAGTATCTAATAAAGTGTATTACCCTGAAACATAGTAAATAAATAGATAAATATACTTTAGATGTTCAAGATTAAATGGTGTTATACATTTGGTTATTTTTCCAACCTTGTTATTTTAACTAAAAGCAATTAGGAACAGGAGGAAATGAAAAATGTGTTTAAAAAATAAGCTGTATTAGCTGTTCTTTATTCCAAGTACTGAGTGACTGTTGCAATGCTCTTGCCAATGCAGCATAATTTTACAAGAGGCACATTTCCAAATAATAATATCTACTTATTACAATGTATGACTTAGGCAGGCACAGGGTTGAGTACTCTCGTTTTGTCCTCACAGCTTTATGAGGTAGGTACTATTATCATTTATCATTTTTATAAATGGGAAAATTAACGAGAGTATTTAAGTAACTTTCCTTCTATGATTCAAGTACTAGTTGCCAGTGCTAGAATCCAAGGCTGAGTCTGTTAATTCCAAACCTCCGAGCTTAAACTGCCAAATGGTATATTACTTTCCATTTTCAGTGGGTTACATTTTATTAGAACTTGAGCTAATGCAGTTTCATCTCCATCTGCTGCTCTTAACATTTCTCAACATCTGCACAAGTAAAGCCCAAACAGCTACATGTTAGAAGAGAAAGAGCACTGGCCTGGAGGTCAGATCTGTGGCTTCTAGCCCATCCTCTGCTACTTGCCAGTTGTCTATCTTTGGGGCAGTGACCTACCCTCCACGAGGCTACATTTCCTTGCCTATAAACTGGTAATGATGGTTCCTTCTTCACTTGCTTGGGGAAGGGGTGAGTAGTTACACAGACTGTCGATGGCCACCTGCCGAAATCACCTCTATGTTGAACAAGTTGAGTATATTACTCATCACAGTGAGACAGAATGACACCATAGGGGCTCCTGGGCATTTCAGTAAGAGAGTGTAAGAAAGGATGTATTATAGGATGTGGGCTTTAGTTGGGTGACTTGGGATTGCAGGGGTTTGGGAAGTCTACAGGAGCCAGAGTTCACTCTGGATTATCAGGAATGATCCTATGATTGGGTATCTTAATAAATCCTATCTATACAGAGGGCGGACTAGAGTGAGACTAAGACTGTAACTGTAAAGAAGCAGCAGTCATTTATATTGGGTGGGGTGGGAGGTGCGCAGAATCCTGTGGTTTGCACAATGACCTTGTTTTTGTCTGCGCTTAGACAAAATTATGAAGTGGCCTTGGTTTGTCACACTTCATCATGGGTGCAGAATGAGCCTGTCTCATGTTGAGGTTCTGCAAGATTGATTGTGCCCACAAAACAACATGGTATCAATGGGGGCCCCAGGCCAGCTTCTAAGAACATCAAAGCCTAGTGGATAGAGTAAGGCCAGCTCCTGGGTATCCGGGCTGCTTTTCTCTTGCTCAAGACCAAACAAGACAAAGTAAGCCAAAGGGGGCGCTGTTGATTGCAAAGCATGGGACAAACAGGAAGCTCAAAGGAAAAATCAAGGCAGTGCTGCAGTTCCTGGTTGGCATCAAAATCAGAAAAGTCCTCCTTCACCTTCTTTTTTAACTACAAAATTATGCAGGCTTCTCATACAAATTAGAAGTGACTGGGGAAAGTCTCTTCTCTCAGAAAACAAGGCCAGTCCTGCCCTGGAGACCTGAAGTACCAGGTTTACTCTGTCTTATTTCACTGTGTCTTTCGCTAGGTTGGACTCATCTTGGGCACAGTCTTCGTGATTCTCGGATTGACTGTCCTGGCAGTGGGCTTTCTTGTGCCCCCCAAAATCGAAGCCTTTGGTGAGGCCAATTTCGTGATGGTGGACACACACGCTGTCCAGTTTAATGGAGCCCTTGACATGTGCAAGCTGGCGGGCGCCGTGCTCTTCTGCATCGGGGGCACGTCCATGGCAGGGTGCCTGCTGATGTCGGTGTTCGCAAAAAGCTACTCCAAAGAAGAGAAATTCCTTCAGCAAAAGTTTAAAGAGCGAATCGCAGACATCAAGGCCCACACCCAGCCCATTACAAGAGCTCCAGGCCCGGGAGAAACAAAGATACCAGTCACTTTGTCCAGGGTTCAAAATGTCCAGCCCATAGCGGCAACCTGAAACATTTTCCAGCCCGGTCCTCCCCTCTGTAATTTATGCCCAGTGTTACAAGGGAGCAGGCCAGTTTGGGAAATGATACAGATTTGGTGTTGACCTGCCCCAGGGCTGTGCTGGGCTGTGGGCAGTGTGGTGTGTGAGCTCACACTCATTCCGTTCAGTGGCCCTGGGAACCGTTGATGCCATGGGTCAGCCTGGGCACATGCACCCGGCTGCTTAAAGAGGTGCTGCTGGGTGCCCACCAGGAACTCTCTGGAACTCCCCTCTCATATAGTGTGACTTTGTGTCATTTTCTGTGTTCTTGGAAAGCGCTGAACAGTTTAGACCAGCCTACCAATGGCTGACGTGGTCCGTTTTACTTTCTAGTATTGGTTTTTCTAATCTTTCCTGTGTGGTGCTGCCTTCCATTCCTTGTCTCACTACATGTAAGATATTGTCGTGTGTTCACAGAAAAATCAAGTTCCCTGATTTTGACCCAAACTTTGGTCTTTTAACTCTAACTTAACATGAGGTTCTTGAAATCAGACACAAACGTATCAGAATTCTCCATAAGTCTTTTGCTGTTTTCTGTAGTGTTTTCCCACTTAAAGAGCTCAAATTGCCAACTTTAGAATCTTGGGAAATAAATTAATATTAGGAGAATCTATTTATGCAGTGTACAAAAGCACTGAATTAGAAGCCAAGAAATTTGAGTTCCTATTACTAACTAGCTGTGTGATCTTGGGGAAAGCATTTAACCTCCCAGGCCTCAGTTTCCCCACCTGTAGAACGGGCATCCTGGTCTGTGATGTCTGAGATTCCGTTTTTGCCATGCATCATTGTGTGTCCATGACCAAGGATGTTTACAGTGTTCTTGTGGCTCTCACCACAGTGGGATTCTTCCAGACCTGGACTCCCAGAAAGTCACCAAATCAGCAGCCTCGATGCCACCTACTTCTAAATATCCAACTCCAGCAGTTTATACAATGCAGTCATATTTTTATAAAAACAAAAGTAAGCCATCCTCCAATAAGAAACCCCTGAGTAGATATTAACCTTAAAGAGGGTTTTCCTTCTCAAAGAAGACATTTTCTTCTCCAGTAAAATGTTCATCTCATCCCTTTACACTTTTATTTAATCTGTGGATTTAAACTAGCCTGAGGGAAATGGAACACATGACCTTGGTATCCTCTCAGAATCTGTGCCACCTTCAAAGTCTGCCTTTTTTTTTTTTTTTTTTTCCTTTCCTTCACTGGATAAATAAAATATGTGAACAAGCAGAACTCGAATTGCATTGTCATTTCTTTGGTGTGGCTGTTTTCTCTCCAACATGTAATTTTCCATTCTGAGGCTAAGTGAGCTCTGCTGGTCCCCTGGCAAAATGGAAGAATAAATGAAGCAATTAGTGCTTTTGTGCACATGGTTTGTTTTGCATCGTCCAGCATAAAACACGGGGCAAATCAGCATCCTTAACAAGGATCATTAGCTAGGTTCGGGAGAAACTGTTCTAGTTTCCTCAGGTTCTTATCTTCCTGTGGCAATGCCGTTTTACTTTTGTTCTTTGAAGCCTTATTCAAGTCCCCAGGCACCTGTTCAAGGCAACATCGTGAGGCTTTCCATGTTGGCTTGTGTTGTGTACCAAGAAATCTTTGAGAATGAGATGACTTTCAAAAGCCTCCAGAATGAAAACTAATGACTGTAGGGCTTGGGAATTTTTAGGTGCAGGCATGCGAGCAGCCATAAAAAAATCAGCTCTGTGCCTCAGACAAAGGCCTCAAAGGAAAAGAGATGGAGGAAGTTAAGAGCTGAGTCTGAAAGAGGGATTTGGCATGCCCTGTCTTTCCTGTCCTTCCTAAGCTTTGTGGAAACAGGTACTTGTAAGGACCCTCCCAGTCCGTGGAGCAGGGATTGAGGGATATTGAAGGAAAGCAGAGGAAGGAGGCTGAATGGTATTAGGAAATACAGCTTAATCTTTGCAAAGAGTACAGGCCTGTGCAATCAGAGGGTGAGGAGCAGCCAACTAAAGACTTCACAAAGCCATTTTCAGGCCTGTTTGGGCAGATGTCAGGGGTATGGCAAACTGCAACAGTCCTAGAGCCTTGGTCTCAGCCTGCTTGCTGGCACTGAACCAATCCATCCCTTCAGTACTGAAACTTCTAAAGCAAAGTAAAACCACAACCCTACAGTTGGGGAAAGAGGTGGACAGAAGATGCTGGGACTGCAACAGAATAAACTCAGAAATGAGTTCTGGCCTAGAGATCACATAAGCTGAGGCATGTGGAGTCAGTAAAACCTCGAATGATGTAGGACCAACCCAGGCAGAAAACCCCACGCCCACCCCACATCAGCTCTGATCTAGGGACCTCCATTCGCTCAGGCACTGCCAGTGACTGAAGCCCTCCTTCTTCACAGGACAAGCCACTACATCTTCTGATGGCTCTAGATGGTTAGAAAGCTTATCTTCACATCTTCCCAAAATCTGCTTTCTAACCCTTCCACGTCTTGGGCCAAATTCTCTAATTCAAGGTTACCTACAAGCCTAACCCCTCTTACAAAGGACCACCTAACCTCCAGTCCATCACCACCACCCCAGGCTACGAACGTTTCCATTCAATTATTTTCAATCCTGTCACCTCTTTGATTATCTTCTTCAGGGAGACATTTCTATAAAATCTCAATGTTCCCCATTTGTCCATGTGAAACTGAGCAGGACGCTGTGGGGCTCCTGGACACAAGAGCCTTCCCGTGTCCCCTTCCCTGAGTTCCACAGGGCAGTTTCAAACAGTTGTAATCAGAGAAAGGAGGAAATACAGAGATAAGGGAGGAACAGTCAAAAAACAATAGCATAGCCTTGGGGGCAGGGTCCTGGTTCCCCCTCAAGGGATACACATCCCAACATCTTAGAGCTGTTTTGCAGATACTGAAGCCCCCACCAGGTGGGAGAAGTTAACAGTATGCCACCTACTAGCAGGTAGACCCCAGACCAGTTGGAACCAGAAGGTTGATGATGCTGACTCCCACTTACCTCACCACCAACCAGTCAGAAGAATATCCATGAACTGATCACACCCTCTTTGAACCCTTGCCATAAAACTTCTCGCTACCCCTTCCAAGTTGGGACACACAGTTTTGAGAGCATTAGCCCACTGTGGCCCCCTTTGCCTGGCAAAGCAATAAAGCTATTCATTTCCACCTCACCCAAAACTGAGATTTAATTCAGTGTCGGGGTACAGAGGCCGGATTCAGCTTCACATGCCACCTATTAAATGGAGCACCTAGAAGTTTTCAATTTGACGTAGGTTGTAGATTCCCTGACTTCATTAATTGCCTTGCTTACTATGTACACAGTACCTCAAGCCAGAAAACTGATTGTGCAAGCAGCAACTCCGTGTGCTTCCAAGGCCTCCTGTCATCTGGTCCAGCTCCTTTCTAGTTTTATTCTGACACATTCCCTGGAACCCTGCATCCTACTTGTACTCAACCACTCTCCTCTCTAAATGTGCCTGCACTTTCATGCCACCGCGCCTTCACTCACCATGCTTATTTTACCAGCAATAACCATCTGCCCATTCTCTGCCTGTTGAACTCTTCATTCAAGGCCACATCAAGATACGATAGTAATAAAGGGAAGAACTAGTATGTACTGAATGGGAAGCACCACTGAAGCATTTTGTGTATAGTAACTCATTCAACCCTCATGTTAGGGGAAACACTGACTCAAACAGCCCGCCCTGGCCAGGCAAAGACAGTAACAATTTGCCTGAGTTATTTTATGACAGGAGATCCTGGTAAAGAACACGGAACTAACAAGCCACCATCAAGCAGAAGAATACAGGAACGGTCAAAAGGAGAGAGGAGACACCACTCCACATTTCCTACCAACCTCCCAGAAACCTCCTTGTTGGAATCCATCTTGGCTGAACGGTTCTGCTCACCACCCGAAAGGACCCTGAGTCAGAATGACTGGCCAGAGACAACCCGGAAACTAATCCCATCACCATAAAACCCGAGACTGCGAGCCACGTGGCAGAGCAGTCCTCCTGGGTTCCCTTACCCTCCTGCTCTCCACCCGGGTGCCCCTTCCCAATAAAGTATCTTGCTTTGTAAGCACATGTGTCTCCTCAGACAATTCATTTCCAAGTGTTAGACAAGAGCCCACTCTTGGGCCCTAGAAGGGGTCCCCCTTCCTGCAACACTCACAAAAACCCTATGAGGTTGGGACTATTATCATATGCCCATGATACAAGGGAGAAAACAGGCAAAGAGAGGATAACTTGTCCAAGGAGAACTAGTAAGTGACAGAAGCAGGATTCAAATCTAGGCAGCCTGGCTCCAGGGGCTGCAGGCTACACTTTCATCCAATATTCTCTTCTGCCTCTAAAAAGTCACCTTCTGTCTGCAGCGCTCTCGCGCTCTCTCTCTCTCTCTCTCTCTCTCTCTCTCTGGCTCTCATTCTCTCTCTCTCTCTTACTCTCCCCATGGTTCAGACTTAATGTCTCTTCCTCAAGTGCCAGCATGTTGTACAAACATATTCTATTGCACTTACTATAGTGATTTGTTTCCATATCTGTTTCTTCCATTAGAAGCTAGACTATTAGCTGCTTGGGTACAGGGAGTATATCTTAATGAGTGGTGAACCCTCAGAAATGAATATATAAAAAGCTATGTGCTATTATACGGTCATTTAAAACAATTATTGCATTTTTACTTAGAGCCAGGCATTGTGCTGGCACTACAGAAAACAAAGAGATGATTAACAGGAGCACTAAAGTTTTTTCATATCTAACGTGTGTGTGTGTGTGTGTGTGTGTGTGTGTGTGTGTGTGTATGGGTAAAAAAATGGATTTTTGGAGAGGACTAAAGACTGAGAGTATAGATTTGAGTACCCCTGAGCAAAGCTCTCCTCAATCTAACATTTGGGGTGGGGGGAGCCTGGTCTAATGGCTAGCTGGCCATTACTATATGTAAAAGCAAACTTCTCCAGCCAACCAGCCCTGCTCTGGGAAGCAGAGCTACCAGCTGTACTTCCCAGTCCTGGAAGAAACTGATGGAAGAGATAGACCTGCCTAGTCATGAGCAAAGGAAGTTGTCTCCAGCAGTCCTAAATAAACAACCAGATCTTCATCCTTAAATATGAAAGTAAAATCAGAATCATCAGACATCTGAGGGAAAACCGGCACCTTGAAAGAGTATATACGTATAACAGACTTCATAGGAAACATAGGTATTTCAGAAATCACAGGAGAATTCTAAAAAAAAATCCAATTAGTCTTCAGGAAGAAATTGCATCCATAAGATAAAAATAGAATACTATGAAAGGGAACATCATATAGTTTTAAAATAACAAATGAATAAAAGAATAAGTTGAAGAAGTTTTTCAGAACGTAAAATCTCCCTCACCCATTAAAAAAAATTTTTTTAAATGAGACAAAAGATGAAAGACATAGAAACTTAATCAAAGAGAAAAATACAGGAAAAAAGATTAGAAGTTTTAAATGAATTAACAGAAGAAAATTTCTCAAGGCTATAGAATACAAAAATCTTCAGACTGGAAGTACCTGCTGAAGATTCAGCAGTGTGAACGGTTAAAAAAGGTCCCATGTTTTTGTGAAATTTTAGGACAGAAAAGATAACAAGGATCCAAGAAGCTTCCAGAGAAAACAACCAGCATCTATAAAAAAAATAAAAATCAGACTGGGAAAAGAGAAGGGCTGTGATTTCATGCACCAGATGGTAAGGTAACTTTTAGTCTATGGAAAATACATTTACTCTCATCAACAAGGGGGAAAATAAGCAATAGAAACTCCAAAAGGAAAATTTAGAAATTTACAAAGCCAAAATAATGCAAACTGTTTACTTGTTTTCAACTTTCAGAATCAAATTATAGACAAAAGTCTAAATTATGATTATGAAACTGACTGCATATGTGATAAATCTGATGATGTTAGAGTAAAGGTAAAGCTAGCAAAAATCTGTAAGCAGAAGGGAAAAGATAATAGGAGATAATGGTAGGAATACTAATGTCCTCACCTAATCTAGTGAGAAGTCAAGAGTAACTGTTGAATGTTTATGGAAAGAAATAATGGCCTAAGTTTATAATTTGCAATTATAAAGATAACCCAACTAAAGAACTAAAAATGAAACATAAACATTGGAAAGGAGAGATAAAATAACATGAGATGTAGACAGAGTAAATTAATCCCTCATCTTTCATTACAGGAAATCAATCATTACTGTGTCAGTTAATAAATCAAGATATTATAAATAAGTACATTATTTAGGGTCATGGAAGAAGTCACTGGAAGAATTTCAAACAGGAAACATTAAAAGAGGCTGCCCTGAGAAAGGCTGGGGGAGGCCAGGGGTACGGTCAGACTGTATTTATTCACATAATGAAGACAAGACAGATGCAGTTCCTGCCCCTGTGGTCTTTATATAGACTGTAAGCAAATCACTGTTGTATTAGAAGCTACAAAAAGGAGTATCAAGGGATCTTGCTTAAACAAAGGGATTTTTCCTAGATTAAGGTTCTGGGAAGGACTCTCTGAAGTAATCATGTTAATCTGTGTCTTGAAATATGAGTAGAAGTTAACCAGAGTGATCCTGGCCTAAGGAGAAATTTGTTCTTCTGGTGTTTGGGGGCGGGGGCAGTGGACTATGGGAAGAGAGATGAGCTTTCAAGGCGGCACAGTGAAGGAACTGTATTTAGTACCTTCTAGATGAAGCGACCACACACTCTGGGAAGAGCGTCTGGGATGCCAAGGCATCTGGGATGAGCGTCTGGGATGCCAAGGCCACCCAGCCGCACAACCCCAACCTCCAACATGAACAACACCCCCTAGAGTTGTGCAACAGGCTGTATGGACGATGAAGGTGAGCAATAGTGCAGGGTAAGGTTTTCTAAAGAAGACAAAGATTAGGCCAGAGGAGACAAGAGAAGCTTGAGGATAGCAGAGGACCGCTGAGAGCAGCCACTGTGGGGACAGCAGCTGGGAGTCGATCAGAAGTGAATACAGAGTTGATGGAGGAGAGGAGATGCCTGGTGCCCCAGTGCTTGAGTGCTCTGGCTTCCTCTCCAGGTCCCTGTCTGCAGCACATCCCCAACCTCAGAGTCTAGTCCAGAGGACTCACTCCCTTGTCACTTCCTTTGCCTTCTGAGAAATGAAAAATGCCAGCAAGAAACTCTGAGCTTCTCACTCCCATATCTTACCCCTGCATAAATTTACTATCTGCTCTAGGGGGTAAAAACAGAAGAAAGAATCTATCATCTTTGTTTTGCTAGACAGCCTCTTCCAGAGTACTGCATGATGCCATGGAACTCAGAAATGAAACAATGCCCAGAAAATAATGAAAACAGCTTATGCTTATCGAGAGCTTTCTCTGCTGCATGCGATGTGACAAAATTCTTATGCATTTTTGCATTTTATTTAATCTATTCTTGAAAGAATCCTAAGGGTGACGACTACTAATTCTTCCATTTTACAGATGAGAAAGTCCAGGCTGAGAAAGATGAAGCATTGATAATTCACCCAAGAACATGCAGCCAGAAAGTGATCAAACCAGCATTTACTCTCAGGTAGCACCTCAATGATCTCCCTCCCTATGAACAGATTCTTCTGGAAAGGATGAGAAAGTAGGTACATCTCGTCTCTGTTCAAAATGTCCCAGATTAAACATGTCCTTTATCACAGAGCTCTGCACTTCTATGGAGCATTAAAAAATGGGCAGGAAATATTATACACGTATGTTACCACTACATGGGAATTCAGTCTAAACCAGTGCAAGGCAAGACTCCCTCTGAACTCAAGTGCAAAGTTTACAAAAAAATCAGTCCAGATTGCTATTTCAGTTTCCCCAGAAATTTGATAAAGGGAAAATCTGCTAATCTGTGAGCTCCTTGAGGTCAACACCTTGTCTTACTTGTATTTCTCCCCAACACCTAGCACGGTATCTGGTTCCCAGTAGAAACTCAATAAATGTTTGCTGAAGCTACGTGTTTTAGTTCAAAAAAAACTGCAAAAATTGTTTTCTCCAGCCCAACCTCCTGGTGACCTACACCACTCCAGATGGCATTGGTAAGAATCGTGTTTCCCCTGCAGCACCCAAGTGCCTTGCATTGTTTGATCTGTCCTAAAATGCGTTTGCTGGAACTCCCAGAAGTATCAGTGCCTCAAAACTCACAGGAGGCTTGTGCATTTTTAACTATGTGAGCACAGCCCAACCCCTAATTGAGAGAGGCAGCAGAGCCTACAGGTTCTGAAGGTTCTGGACACAGGCTCTGGAGTCAGACCTTGTCAAATCTTGGCCCTGTCACTTTGTAGACTACAGAACTCTGGCAAATCACTACAAATCCCTGTGCCTCAGTTTCCTCCACTATCAAGAATGATAACAGTGGGCTTCCCTGGTGGCGCAGTGGTTGAGAGTCCGCCTGCCGATGCAGGGGACACGGGTTCGTGCCCTGGTCTGGGAAGATCCTACATGCCGCGGAGCGGCTAGGCCCATGAGCCATGGCCGCTGAGCCTGCGCATCCGGACCCTGTGCTCCGCAACGGGAGAGGCCACAACAGTGAGAGGCCCGCGTACCAGAAAAAAAAAAAAAAGAATGATAACAGCATGCATCCACAAGGGTTGTTGTTGAGGATTAAATGAGTGAATGCAGATAAAGCAATTCGGAGCAGTGACTTACACAGAGCTGGCACTTAATAAAAGCTAGTTGTTATTTACAGGGTGTGGCTCATTTAAAAGGCACCACTTAAGGCTACAACAGAAGGCAGGTGTCTCCTGCACACATTTGCAGACACCCCTACAATCACCCCTACTGTCGGTCTGAAGTGATTTGGAACACGCCAGACAGGGCACTGACCTTTTCAACATCAAGTTTAATTAAGGTTGGTGAGAAGCTAACATGAAATGTTTCATGTCTTTCCATGTAGTTCAGTAAGAAAGATTTATTAACTCATTAAAATGCCTTGTTAGTTATTTTCAGCTGCTCAAAATGACTGCTCTTTCCAGCCAGCGACTTCGCCCAGGAAAGACCAAAAATAGATTCTGACCATGTTGACTTCCTAGGCTGGCATTTGCGTCACTAGACCATGTTTCTCCAACATGATTATCAAAAGCTTAAACAAGTGTGGTGCTTGATTAAAACTCACCTGACTCTGGTAACATGCAGAAGGCTGTAGATGTGTCATGGTGAGGCCACGTCAGGCTAGAACCTTCTCCTGCTTCTCCTTGCTATGGAGTGTTGCACTGGCCAGAGGAACCTGGTTCCAGAGAGCCGGGTCTCTGTGATGTGCTGACCTTGCTTCCTGAAGACCAACTATCTGAGCCCATCAAACTCAAGCTAATTCACCCCACTCTCCATTTAGCCCATCAGACTGTGTCCATTTCTACAACAATAAAACCACCCCAGCTGTTGCCCCGGCTGCCTCACCCTACCTCTTCTGTCAAGTTGCAGATGTCTTCTGTTTTTTTTTTTTGAAGAGAGCAGAAATTCTCTTCAATACACAACTCCTGAAATTTCTTTCTCACCTCCATCTCACAAAATGTGCTTAACTCAAGTGTATAATAATAAATCCCCGCTTACATTGTTCGTGGATATATGCTTCCTCTCTGCTCTTTCTAGTGTTTTCTGGCTAGATTAGAAGCAGTAAAACATAGTAGTTAATAATGTGAGCTGAGAAGGGAGGAATCCAGACACTTCTTTTTACTCGTTGTGTGACTTTGAGCAAATTATTTAATTCATGTCTCACACACTTTGTCAAAAGCATGAAAGTCATAATAGTACCTTCCTCATACGGCTGTTGTATTAAATTTTTTAAAAACCAAATAAGATGCTCAGAAGAGTGTTTATCGACAGTTATGTATCAAATTAATACTATCATTTTTGTTGTTGCAGTTTTGTTGCTATTATTGTTACAAGCTGCTAGTGGGCAGGGGTCAGATCACCCAGTCACAGTGCCAAGCAGAGATTGATATTTAATAAACTTCTTTTGATAATGGCTATTGATGAGGATAAGAATGAGGCGAGAAAATGCCAAATAAGGTCTGGGTTTTTAATAAAGTAGGCAAAAATGATTTCCCTAGCAACCAAATTTCTGAAGGCATTTCCACCATCTTCTCAAGCTTCCTATTTATTATGACAATTTCCTGCTTTCAAATATTGAACACTAAACAGGAAATTAGTTTGAGGATGATGGTCTCCAGCCAAGGAGAGTAAAGCAATTTCCGTGGCAAAAGTAACCAGACACTCTTCGTAGGACATTTTCTTCAGAAAATGGATATAATGAACATAGACCTTGAAATAATCTCAGTGGACTTAAAAGTTTCACTCCTAGAAATGAAGGGCAAAGTTCCACTTCATCTGAATAGCCCAAATTGTCATCACAATTATGGTTAATTTTCTAACTGGAGACTGCCTTTCATAAATGCAAAGAAGAATCTGATGCTGCAAGTTGGAAAGTGGGTGGCCCCCTGGCGACACCCTCACCGTGTCAGGGTCACTTATGTGTACATGAGCAGAGAGGCCAGGATGAAGAGCCTGGAGGCACGGTGCTAAAAGTGCAGGTGTTACCAACGTAGGGGGCCTTGGACACTTTAATCAATAGAAATTGGTAAGAAGCCAGACGAATTCAGGAAAGGCTTTATTGGGACTCATGCTGCAGCATGAGGGAGTGGAAACAAGTAACAGGTGCGCTTGCTCACTCCCCAAGGAGGGCGAGCTGGTCCCTCAAATGGGGTGAGGGTGGGGGCAGATAGGTGGGTGAGGCTGCAGGGGTGGCATAGACAGTCTGCGCACCCCTTTGGTGGTACTGTGTGCAGGGAGCATGCACAGGACCGTTTTTCGCTCCCCACACCTCAGAAGTGGCAGTTGGTTTTGGGCCTTTTTCTATCTTATTGTTCATAATCTGCCCCAACGGTGTATGTGCATGCCTGCATTATTTTTGTCCCTTATAGTTACTTTGTATTCCACTGCTCAATAAACATTTCATTTAAATATTAACCTTGTGAATAATCCTTACACCATTAAAACAAAACTCCTTGAGCAACATCATAATTTATATCTATATCTGTATCTGTATTTGCATATAGTAAACACACTGAAAAGGATAAATAAATAAAAGTAAACATTTAATTAATGATGAAGATGATAATTTCTAAAACTTTACACTAACATGATGTCCAAACCAGTATCTGGTTACCTACTAGTATTTCATAGAAAGTCTACCACTTTGGTCATTTCACATTCACATAATAGAAACTTTCCAATATGCATCCAGATTATCTGTGGCTTTTCACTTGGGCTGCGTGGGTTGGGATTAACAGTAATTAAGGCTCTAAGGTAAATACAAAGACGAAATCCCTGAATTTTACATGTAAACAGCTTGTGTGATCAATGTAAAACTTACCAAAACTAATGCCAAGATGATAAAACATCAAGCAGTATGGGTTTGATCCACCCCACTCTCATCCATACACATACTCACACACCAGCATCACCATCAACACCATCTCCTCCTTAAGATTAATCAGCAACTTTAAAACAGACAAAAGTTGTGAACCTAGCCGGTCCAAGCTAATATAGGTACAGCAAGACCGAAAGTATGAGCTTTGGAGAGTATTTTTGTCAATAATGGAAAAGCACCAATAAAGAATCAATTCTGGCTCAAAGGTTGGCAGGAGTCTCAAAAGAAGATGCCAAAAACCAAGTCAGAAAGCTAATAATCCTAATACCTAACAGCTGTGGATGCTTACTCTGTGCTGACTACTGTACATGCGTTCTCTCTTTATGGCCTCCCAGGTCAACAAGGTAGCTACTATTATTTTCTCTTTTGCATAAATAAGCAAACTGAGGCTCAGAGAGGTTGAAAAAGTTGCCTAAGTCACACAGTAAGTGTTGAAAGACAAAACTCAAACCAGGTCTGCCTGGTGCTGAAACCTGGGTATTTAAGCACGAGGGACAGTGGAAGTGACCCAAGAGGAAGGGAGTAGAGAAGGCAGCAGGAGGCGGACAAGCCCTGGTCATCCAGCACCTCCATGGATGAGGGATTATGGCTCAGGACAGCATGTAAAAAGCCAAGCTCATTCTTGTCTACTCATGGCATCTGTGTCTCATACGAAGTAAAGAATCCAGAGATAGTCCTACACCAACTCTTGGGGTCCCAGTTCTTCCCCACTGAGGACCTGACATTGCCACAGGGGACTTGCCTAGGCTGAGAATTCAGCCTTCTTTGAGTTCTTCGACCTAGGTTTGGCCTTCAGCTCAATATGCCTTTGAATGTAAGAAAAAGTAATTCTTTTAAATGCTGGCAATGAGGCCCTCTGTATTTCACACTCAGCTTTAAATTCTTGATTAATAGATCCGAACCTGTCATTTTCTTTCTTCAATGTTTGAAGGATACTTAGCAAGAGCAACCTAATTCCATAGCCCTCCTTAGGGTAACTATTTCCCCACATACCTCTCAAATCCCAGAGACACTGCATTTATTGCATCCCCTTCCATTTATATACTGTCCCAATTTACCACAAGTGACATAATATGCCAGAGACCATCAAAACTCCACCTACCCCAGTGATGGGGTATTGCTATCTGGCTGATGAGTTATCCACCTCCAGAATTCCATCCTAAAAATCTATTTCCAAAGCCTATGCTATTATAGGACCCCTGTCTTGGGTTATGTCCCCTAGATGCAGGACCTAAGATGGGGATTTTTATATGATTTATTGAGGGAGGGGTCTTAGAATAAGAGGAATGGGGAAAACAGGGGAGGGCAGTGGGGAAAGGAGAGCAAGGATATACCTCAGCTAAAAAGTGGGCTGATCCCACAGGGAGTCCTGGAGCACAAACTGCACCACGGAGCTAGCCCTACCTTGAAAAAGAAGGTGGACATTTTTTCCTCCCATGTCAGTCAGTCATTCACTGTAAGCTACCAGCGTGAGAATGTAACCTCCTGGGAAATGCAGCTTCTGTTTGGCTGAGGGGAATTCTCTGAAGGAAGTCAGCACTCATAGCATTTGGTGGAAGGGTGCCCTGGCCAAGTAAAATGGGATCTGGATGGGGCACCAACAGCATCACCCATTTACCCAAGAGTCAATGAAGAAACAGAGAAAATTACAAGCCAAATGACAAAAAGAAACAATATGTCTCAGAACTTGTGGTTATAGCTAATGTGATACATACTGGTAAATTTATAGCCTCAAACGCATATGTTAGAAATGAACAAAGCCAAAATATATTAGCAAGGCATTCAACTTAAGGAGTTACAGAAAACACACAGAAAGGAGAAGGAAAGAAATATTAATGGTAATAAGAGAGAGCAATGATGAAATAGAAAAATTATGCAGAGGATCAAAGAAATTGAGTATTTTTAAAACATTAATAAAAACAAATATCTGGCAATATTGAACAAAAAAGAAAAACACATATAAACCATGTTAGAAATGAAAAAAGAGAGACTATGACTAGATTTAGACAAGAGTTTTTTAAAGTTCTAAAAGAATACTATAAATAATTTTGGCAAATAAATTTGAAAACATGAAAGAAATGAACAACTTTCTAGATAAATATCAGTTGCCAATTTGATTCGATAAACAGAAAACCTGAATAGACACATAACCTTAAAAGAAATCGAATCTTTTAAAACACCACTTCAAACATACAAACACAACACCAGGCTGAGACCATTTTAAAAGATTCTTCCTTCTAAGGAAGGGCACTCACTAGCAGAAGATAAAAACTTAATGTTATCTTGAGTATAAAATAAACAGAATTTGTTTAAAAAAAAACTTCTAAACTAATATCTTCTCATGTATATTCACTGACAAAAAAAAAAAAAATCCCATTACGTAATTTAGGACTCAGCAAAGAGAAGGAATATATATTAGTCGGCTCAGCCGCCATAACAAAATACCACAGACTGAGTGGCTTAAACAACAGGCAATTATTTTTCTCACAGTTCTGGAGCTAGACGTCCATAATCAAGGTGCTGGCAGATTTCATTTATGGTGAGGCCTCCCTTCTTGGCTTACAGATGCCTACCTTCTTGCTGTGTCCTCTCAGAGCCTTTCCTTTGCGCCTGTCCAGAGAGAGCGAGCTCCTCCGGTGTCTCTTCCTCTTCTTATAAGGACATCCTTATAAGCATATTCTTATACAATAGAACCCCACCCTCATGACATTTAACCCGAAATTCCTCCATAAAGGCCCTGTCTCCAAATACAGTCTCACTGTGGGTTGGGAGCTTCAACCTACAAATTTGGAGGAATGTGATTCAGTCCATAATAGGATTGTCCTCCAATCTTGAGCCAAGAATTTCCCTAAAACACGTGAGAATTTGGTATAGTTCCCACCACAAATTAATGGGGGAAAACTGCATGTTCAATAAACGCCGCTAGTGTAATGGCGGGTGGGGCGGGCGGTCGCGCCGCCTTTAGCGCTCGACCTTCCGCCGGAGACCTGGATACCGCGAGACTGTCTGCGCGAGACCGGGAGCAAGGCGGGTCGAGGTCCCGTTCCGCCAGTGGTGAGAGGCGGAGTGCAGCCCTCTCCGCCGAGCCCTGCAGGCCCTGTGGCGTCGGGCCGGCGGGTGAGCTGGGGGGCCCAGGGACAGACTGGGAGCTGTGTTCCTGCAGAGCTCCAGAGCCCTCGCCACGGCCACCCTCTGGCCAGGGCCCAGGCCTTGAGGCGGCGGCTAACCTATCCCCCATCCCCGCCTCCACGACCTGACGGTGGCCGCGGTCTCCACGGGTCGAAGTTCGTGGGACCCGGCGGCCTCAGGAACAAATACAGTGAAACCAAGGGGAGTATCTCATTGAATTTTAAACTCTGTGGGTATTTTTTGCAATTTAAAATCATTTTTGTTATTACTAAACCCATAATAAACGAAAAGAGAACGGCGGGACATCCTTGCATCATTGTCTCTTTAATGGAAGATTGAGTTTGTGAGGGCATTTGAGAGACCTGTACGATGATTTAGTAGATTAAGGTCACATTCCGGGGAGAAAAAACACTTAGAAACCTGCAGAAAAGCTGTATGTTTAGTCTCATAAATAAGAGTTTGATAACCAATGCATGCTAGCCATTTTACAGCACCTTGTAGAAATTACAGTCCTTGTTGGTTACGGGAAGTTTCTAATGTCAGTTAGCCACGTGGTCTAAAGAGATTTGACTTTGGCAATCTAGATGCCTCCTCAGTTGCCCAGGTTTGCCTATGGAATAACAAAGATACAGGGGTCAGCTGTACAAGAGATGCATTAATGAGTTCTCAGTGATGGTACCTGAATCACACACATTTTGTTATTACATATTAAGAAGGCAAAATGCTTTTGCTTAACTGTTTTTGCTTCTCAAACATGAAAGGAAAACACAAAACTTTTAATTCAATAGAATGAAGGCAGTGAATATCTTACAAACTGAAGCAGAATTTTAACCAGTCTCTTTGTAAAACTGTGAATTTATTCCTATAGCTATATCTACACTAAATGTGCATAATTTGTTCTGTTTTTACCTTTATCATAACAAAAATTCTGAACCTGTGTTTCTCTAATACCATTTCATAAAAGAAAAAACAGTGAGTTTTTTAAAAATATCCCTCAAATTTTTATCAACTAAACAACATGTATATGAAGCTGTAAAAAAAAATTCTCTTTACATAATGAAGTTTAATATCTATGCCAAATAGAAACAGAAATATCTTTTAATGTGCTGAATTTCCACATGGTTTAAATCAAAAGTATTATGCTTGTGAAAAAATGTCATAAAAACAATTAATACGTGAAATATTAGCAATACAACATCATAAACAATAAACTATCCAAACACATTTTAATTATATAAAACACAGATCTATTTGCTAAAAAAAATACAGCAAACTTACAGAGTGAGCACTGATACAGAAGTAAAAACCTAAAAGCTCATAATTTGATCAAAACAAATAATCGTCCTTGCAAAGAAGAGTTCTAAACATATACAAAAATGATGAGCTCAACTTAATCTTTACCTACAACTTCAATAATCACCCATTATCATTGTACATATTAAGGATTTAAGACACAAGAAAAACACTGAAGCAAAAAAAACAATAGGTTTTCTTCAATCTTCTTCTAAAATTGACTACTGTCATTCCTTCTTCCCATATGCCATTACATTTGTGACAGTAACTCAACCCCTCAATTAAACTATGTGGTTTAAGTGGATTAAGCAACAGAGAACACATTTGGTTCCATTCATAGATTAAAGCTAAGTCGTCGTTGGCTTAAGTCAGCGGAGCTCCATTAGTTACCTCCTGATTTTATAAATGCTTTATTGTTATCCAGACATCTTTTAATTCCCCATCTCCTACAGTATGCTATGCCTCTTCAAAAATAATATTTTTCTTCCTCATCAACATGTAGGGGCACATATTCATTCTCCAAGTCACTTAGACTTCATGGTAGGAAATACACAAATTTCATGTGGTAAGAAAAATCAGACCCATCTAAATACCAGGATAGTTTCTGAAAAGCAAAAATCGTACACTATTTACAAAAATATTTAATAATGAAGAACTGTATGTGCTCATCACCTTAGAAAAACAGACTAACCTTAAAAAAAAAATCCTTCCATTCCAGGTTATTACACTTATACAAGGAAGCTAAAAAGCTTCTGCACTGAACTTGAACATTAGATAAACTAATAGACTAATGAGTCATACTTTTATTCTGTTTGTGGTGAACTTGGCTACTTGGTACCGAAAAGAGTCCTCTCTACATGTTCATGGAAATCACACACACATTCACAAGCAGTAATACCTTTTGACAGAGCCTGTGTTTGGTTGGTACAAAATATTCTGAGCCAAAGTATATGGTACTTAAGACTGATGACAAAGGACTAAAGAACTGTATTCTGTAGTTACTTCAGAAAGAAAGATTTTATATATTAATATATATCTCACCCCTCCCTAGAATAAATTTTCCATTAAAATGCTGGTGGCTTTTTTATTTTGAGAAGAATTTTAAACCTCTTAAAGTCTTCAGGAACCATGTTTTAAAGTACCATTGATATACATCATTTCTTAGCATTTCCTTACCAACAGTTTTTGTCCACTGCTTCTCTCAAAAGAACCTTATTCCATTAATAACATTTTAAAGTGTGTGAGTGCATCTGTGTGAGTGTTTGTTATGTGTCTGTGTATATCTACATAGTCTATTTCTGTTCAGATTGGCAACAGTTCAGATGTGATGCTTTCTGCTTAGCAATTAATCTACTTTATGAACTTTTGCCTTGGCTCCTTGTTGAGCAAAAAATGGAAGGACAGAGCTAATTCTTTAGGAGAGTCAGTTAACAAGATAAAGAAGCCTTCCTGTTGTTCTGTGGCCACAATTTTAACTAGGTGAATTAGCTTTATCCTTTGCGTAGAAGGTAAGTTATTTAGTGAAATTTTCGAGGATGTTGGTTTTTGAGCTATAACTGGAAGAGTTAACATGAATAAGCTCACATTAATATGGCTTCACGATCGTGAGCCTACAGAGAGATCTGACTGACTCTGAGCCACATATATATAGGATGGGTCTGTGCTTACAGACGACAGCAGGAATCAACACTCTCATCATAAAACGGGAGGCACGAGAGGGTATCATACTCTTCCTATGAGTCTGGCTTTCTAATATTCCCCCCCAAAATGTCTTAATAAACAAAAAGTCATCCTATGTCCATAGAGAAATATAATGAGTAAAAAGTTATCTTATGGCCAGAGTATCTTGTTTCAGAATTAGAAATCCATGGATGCTCAAATGCAATTTTAACAGAAGCTAAACCAGGTAATACGTCCTTTGCATGAAAATGACTTTAGTTAAAAATCTTATTTGCGCTGCAAAACTCCTAATGTTCCATTTCAACTAACAAACCAGTTGCTGACAAATGTGTGAAAACCCAATTAAATTTAAGAAAAGCATTTCATTAAAACTATGAAAATCTATCACAAAGAACAGATGAAAGCATTCTGTGATTGGTTACCACATAAAAGCTCCATGAGTTTTTCTTATTAACACCCTCTATAAAACAATACCTGAAGCCTAACCAAGATCTCTTCTGCTCACTCACATAAATGTTCTCCAAATCTGTCAGCAAGTCTCACTTAATGTGTGGAGCTACTCTGCCACGGAGGCCACCATTCCCACAAGGAAAATGTCCACATTTGGAAGGTGAATTAACTTTCATCATGTGTGTTAAAGTCATCTCCAAAATGACATTTACAATTTTAGTCATCTGTCAGTGATTTCTTCCTTGGTTGGACGACATAGTTCTTTTTTTTTTTTTTTTTAGTAACATATGCTTGCAAAGTGTTTTAAAGTTATTAGTGACTGTTCATCCCTCAAGTTAAGTCACAATTATATCCTACAGACAGGTGGTGAAATATGCACATAAAAGATAAGTATTACGTCCCAATTTTTTAATTTTTTGCTACAGGTATTGTGGCCTATCACCTTCTTGAAGTATACTTAAATTACCAAACTTTGTTTTTCATTTAAAGTAACATTGTGCTTCACTAAAATGACTCTTAAAAAGTTCCTGAAAACCTAAATATTAAGTATGATGAAGCAAAGAACAGGGGAAAAAAAAGAGACAGAATATCTTTATTGAAGAAGGAAAAGAGAGAGAGAGATAAAATCCTCATTAAAGAAAGAAAAAAGAATCACCTTGATAATCAGTTATAATTTCTTATATGTAATCCCACATTTTTATAAACTATTTGAAATCATTAACCCCAGGCCCAGTAATAGTGTGGGAATTTAAAATACCAGGTAGTCTATTTCCCTAGCAACAAGAATTATTAAGATTGTTGCTTATAGTCTGCAATGCTTTACATTGTCCCATTTGAAAAAATAAGCCTATTAGTAGAAAGCACCATCTAGAGCTTATATTAGAAATATAGGACCCCATTTATAATCATCGTCCCAGATTACTATACCCTTATATCAGTATCTCTTTCCAATACTGTTACATTATATTCTCTGCATATACTTCCTATTTGTGGAAAACATTAAAATAGCTTCTAGGAAAAATACACCAGTTTTCTATAGTATTATTAAGTGCTTTATGTAACTACTTTGATTCCAAGTGATTGGTTATGAAACCTGGAGGGGAAAAAAATCTTTTAAACTTATCATTAATAATGAATTCTATGAAAGCACAAGAAGTTAAAATTTCAAATTTATAACTTATACATAATTAACAAAAATATGCTTTAATGTGAGAAAAACATATTTCTATATTTAAGGAAGAACTGCATCATCTCTTAAGAATTCAAAAAACTAATACGATTATTTTTTTCTCCATATATACCTAACAAGGCAATTTAGTTAATTAACCCCTAAAACTGTAATCAGGAACTGGTTTCATTATGACAATTTTTAAACTTTTTTCAACAATTTCTATCCTATAGCTTCTAATTATATAGAAAGGAATCTGCTTGAAGGTCTAAATATAACTGACCATGAAAATAAATATTTGCTGATACCCCTAGGGGAAAAAATATGACAAGGCAGTCCTAATAGAAATAAGGCAAAAGGCAAGAGAAATTGAGGAGTAACAAACTCTTCATATAGCCTACTTTTTTTCTACTATGCTGTCTTGTTCTTTTTGTTAAAAAACTGTTTGGAGAAAATTCAATCTTTGGAATAGCCAATATTGAACAATAATGCAAATGAGAAGAGAGGAGTATTATTGGTATTGGTAGACTGGATCAACGAAAATCCATAGGATACCAGAGTTTGCAAAACACCCAGCCAGGCTCAGTGATATAATTGCGTGTTCCTTTATAATTCCTTCCTGAGTATGTGTCATTAAAGCCATAAGGATTAAAACCTGCAGCAGTTAAGGGAGGAGCATGACAATATTTGTCAGGAATACACTGAATGAATACTTCCTCCTTCCAAAATGAATACCTTGCATTTTCCTTTTTGTTCTCTTAAGGTGGATTTTGGCTAAGGAGGAAGAAAGAAAGGAGTGTCAACAAGACACAGAAACATTTCAAACTATTGCCATCTTCAAATTATCTCTGAAACTAAATTGCAATTTGTTTATTCAAGAGTTTATTGCTTTAAAAAAATAGTACATGCTTTCCTATTATCATTTTTTTTAATTCTGTGCCTTCTTAGATAAGTGCTTTAGCATAAGCTGCCATCTAATAATCTCACTTAACAAGAAAAGGAATGATCTTGTTCTTTTTCATCTTTACAAAGACAAGTGGCCAATTGTCTTCCAGTGCAAATTCCCCTCTATGACTCTTGTTTAATTTTTCTAAATGACTTTTTAAAACACATCTCATAAAAAGTCACTCTGCTTTAGTAGCTATTCAAAGCTATCTAGTGTTTCCCATTAGTTTGGCCTCTAATTTTAAATTTCAGTAGGTAGTATTCAACCATATTGTCACATTATGTTTAGCAATAACTGTATGCTTATTATTCGAGTATTATAACCCTTAATTTTTCTTATACTCAATATACTCTCTTTTTAAAAATCATCCATGCTATGACAGATTATCCTTGTTTTGTTCATTGTTATCGTTTTCTTGTGAGCTGGTGATTTTTACTTCTGGCTTTGGTGGTCTTTGAGGGTCCAAGTCAGCCTGGAGGAAAACAGATGAAAACAAAGATATTTAGCTCTTTAGTTACAGAGGCGATAAAATTTACAAAGGAAAAATGACTCACGATTGCCTTTAATCTTATAAATATTCAACTAAAAATAGTTCCTTGGGTTCCCTATGTTGTTTAGTCTATCATCACCCAGTGGACAAGACAATCTCAAACTTTACTTGTTCAGAAGCCCTTTCTGGGACCATAACCCACCACGTGCTTAAAGGGCACAGACTCACCTCTTGAGCTTCAGGTGTTATTTTTCTCAATTTTTTTCTTTATTTCCTTTTGAGCTTTTCTTTTCAACAACATACCTATACTTTTCATTTTAGCATTTTCAGAGAAAAGGGAAGAGTAAAATGCAACAGTCCTCCTCTCATGTCACATTAGTAATCCAGCCCCATACCAGATGTCTTTTATTAGTTTTCTACTAGAATTCACAAATTCTTTGTGACTATGGTACCAAGCACCATCGAGTAGATAAGAGGACAGAAAATGAAAACATAAAGGCAGCTTCTGGAACAGCAACCCTGCCCCTTGGATTTCTCATACATTAATGATATCTCATTACAGTTTGTCTTTTACCCACTGGACTGAAAACTAAGGGTGTAAGATTAGAATTAGCTGGTTTTCAAACTCTGTTCCATGGAATCCTGGAAGTGCCATAGCTTTCACATCCTAAGTGCTTGAATAATTCCCTAAGTGTGAGCACAGATGCACACACACACACACTTCATGCATGCACACAAGTGAGCAAAAGCAATAGAAATACCTCTTCACATCCACTGCCAGCTCCTTGAGACTTTATTTCCTCATCCATTGCTTCTTGAAGCTCATTATTAACCTGGTCCAGTTCCTCGCCATTTTCTTCATTGGTGCCTCTGCTCACACGAGCAGGACCTGCCTGCTCCTCCCTGTGATCCAGGATCTCCTCTGCTTGCTCTGGAGCTTCAGTAGCTTCCCCGCCTCCTTCCTCTTCAACTCCACCATTCATTCCTGAAAAGTCTTCCTTCTGTCCCACTTCCTTATTTTCTTTCTCTCTATCTTCCTCATCTACTATTTCTGCTGGCCTCTGATGGATCAAAAGGAATAATGGATAAAAATAGAAAGTATAACAGAGATTTTTCCATGGCACATTATAATAATGTAATAATTATAATATTACTGTCAAGTGAAACTCCCTTACATTTGCATATATACAGTATATCTTGTGTTAACCTTTACAAATATACCACTCTTCACAAATACTTTCTCATTTAATTCTCACAATCATCCTGTGAGGTTGGTATTATTCCCATTTTACAGGTGAGAAAACTAAGGTCTGGGGAGACCAAGTATCTAGCCCAAGATTCCACTGTTTGTAAGTGGAACAGCCAGAATGAAAATGAACCATGTGACTCCAAAATCAATGTACTTAATCCCCATGGCAAAGAGAAAACTACACTGCAGGATACTTGGCCAATGTCTAGTGGCCCAGAGGAGGAGGTAAAAAAAAATTCTTTGTGGAGAGATTATCATCCCCACCACTAGTGTCTGGTATGTATTTAAATCTCTAAGTATGAAAAAGGGCAATGGCGATGGCCAGGATGTGAAGCCTGGTTTTCTAAAAATAAACATGGACAGCTTTCCACACAACGCCTAAGAGAGTTGACTGTATATCTCTAAATACAAAAAGTGATTGTCGAGGGCTTCTCTGGTGGTGCAGTGGTTGAGAGTCCGCCTGCCGATGCAGGGGACACAGGTTCGTGCCCCGGTCCGGGAAGATCCCGCATGCTGCGGTGCGGCTAGGCCCGTGAGCCATGGCCGCTGAGCCTGTGCGTCCGGAGCCTGTGCTCCGCAATGGGAGAAACCACAGCAGTGAGAGGACCGCATACCGCAAAAAAAAAAAAAAAAAAAAAAGTGATTGTCGTGCAGATCCAAGGCCAAGAAACTATATATTCTTTCTATGAAAATAAGAAACGCTCAAGTATTTTATAAACTAGGCATTTTTACTGTTATTTAGATACATGTAAGTCTGTTTTAAAAGAGAACAGGAGGCCAAGTTCCAGAGCCAAGACTTCAGAGAGAGAAAGACCCAGGTTCAAGTCCTGGCCAGGCACTTACTGGCTGTTACCTAACTTCTTTGACCTTCATATTCCCCACTTGTAAAATGAGAATATAATAAAACTTCCACAGAGATTAAATAAGTTACCTACAGTGCCTAGCAAAGCACCTGGCACATCATGATCCTAAAAAAAAAAAAAAATTAAATATCTTCCCATTTGTTATAATACATTCTTTCCTGGACCTACCATATTTCTTCATTGGCCTTAATAAAGTATGAGTTTTTTAAAGGATAAGGTAGAAACAGAATTTGTTTTATGTTAGGACCCCACTCCTGCCTCTTTCTAGTCATCTGACACTGGACAGGTCAGTTAATCCCCTGGTATCTGTAAAACAAAGGTTTGAGGTGCAATTAACTCTGACCTCCCTTCCAACTCTGGAAGTCCAATCTCCTCTAACTACCCAAATTCTTATTATGGGACTATTAATAGTCTTCTTATAAAAGTTATCATAATGCTCTCAGTTTAGGAAGTAAAGAAGGAAGCAAATGGAGCAGAGTAGACTAAAAAAACTCAGGATAAAATTCAACACATTATTTCGAAGAGGAAAGAGGCAGAACCATGAATTCTTATACTCTGTCCAACATAAAGTCTCAGATTTGATTACATGATATCAAAGATGCCCTTTAAAAAAATGAAGGTTAAAAAAATGAATTCTTAAAATATTCCAATAACCATCGTCTTTGTCATCAAAGACAATGTCATCAAAGACGATGTCATCAAAGACTAAATTAAATAATAATACAGTGCTTCTGCATCTTTCAAATTTCCATTCAGTTGCTTAATGTCAAACTGTGTAGAGCCCTAGTGATCCCTAAGCATGCTGCCCAGGGGGAGGCCCTTAGGAAGGCCAAATGCTGGACAGAAACTAAAGGTGGGAGGGGATGGATCTGCCAGATGATGTGGAAAGAAAAGGCAAGAGATTTATAAAATGAAACCCACAGCACTTGGTAAGGATTTCTGGTTTTTATGCATAAGACCTAAATGAATGAAGGTGAGAAAAATTTTCAATTTCCAAAGAAGAAAACACTATGTTCCCATCTCCACACGCTTGTCCCACCCTCTCTCAATGCAGAGAACAAAGAGGGCAGAGCATTGACGCAGACGCACTAGAAGTGATGACAGGAGAGTGTGGCAAGAGACAGGGTGGGCACTGTCATTGTGAAAACAGAGCAGAGGAAATGTCTGGGGCCAAAGATGACATTTATGTCACTGAGGAGAAAGGGCTTCTGAGGGACCCAGGGAAGGAACCGGCAGCACCAGGAGGTCCAGAGGCTTCCTCAATAAGACACTGGGACAGAGAGGGGACTCTGGGCGGGAGAGAGTTAGAATAAAGAGCCTAATGTAAAATCGATAGCTAGTGGGAAGGAGCCGCATCGCACAGGGAGATCAGCTAGAGGGGTGGGATAGGGAGGGTGGGAGGGAGATGCAAGAGGGAGGGGATATGGGGATATATGTATATGTATAGCTGATTCACTTTGTTATAAAGCAGAAAATAACACACCATTGTAAAGCAATTATACTCCAATAAAGATGTTAAAAAAAAATGTACAGAGGAAAAAAAAAAAAAGGAGCCAACTCAGAGAAACACGGCGGGTGGCTCCCCACTAACCTATCAGAAGAGGCCATGAAAAGGCTCAGGGGTCTTGGACCAAGAGACAGCAAGTTCCCTTGCTGGTGACTGAGGGATTTTTTAGGGGATACTCACAGGGGGACTCTAAGAGACACTGGAGGGCTCTCAGGCACCATGACTCGAGCTAATGGGCCTGGAGCAGCTGTTTGTGCTGGGCTAGATGCCAGGCATTCAGAGACAAATACAACTGTGACATCAAAGAGCCCAGAGCAGTACTGCAGCACATCACGTGATCGTGGGGCAGGAGGAAAGAGCAGTAACTCAGCATGTGGCAGCCTGGGGCCATATCCCACACAGTCTGGGCACTGAGGTTTCTACAGCACTGCGTGAATGGTGTCCATAGGTGGAGAGCAAAGGACAGGCAGCAAATACACCAAGCAACCGTCACCCGTATGTGCCGAATGTCACTCTCAGCATTCATACCTTCATCATTTCCTAAAACCCTCACAAGAACCCTACGAAACAGGCTTCTGATGCCCATTATATGAATGAGGAAAGTGAGAAATCCCTCAACGCTGCCTGCATCACACCGCAGGTGAACCAACAGGGTTAAGATGGAACCCAAGGTGGTCTTGTCTCAAAGTCCTATATTCTTTCTCCAAGAAACAACACAAGCAGTTGCTAATGTACCTAGCACTGCTGCAAGCACACCCAAGTATACTTTCAATGGCCAGAAAATATGACGTCTGCAGTAGGCAACATGACTTTTATTGTTTAAAGAATTACTGACCTGAAAACAAAACATTTCTGGATTTCTATTAAAGACTGGTAGATCTAGGGAAGGAACGTTATAAACATTGTTAGGCAGAGTACTTGGAGCAGGACATAACGAAAATCCAGAAATACTACAGCGCTAATGGCCAATGAGAGCAAAAAGATTTCTGTGCAAGTTACCTCTGAAAATTGGATAATCGTGTATCGCACTTCTAGAAATTGTAATCCTTACTGTGCCTAAAGTTGCCTTATTCAAAGCAACTTTGGGTTTTGGTTTTAAAGAGAAGTTATACATCATTTTTAATACAAAATCTTTAATAATGATACCAGAAAATTCAAATTTTAGTGTAACCATTCAGGAATCTAGATATGTCCCTTGCCTCTGAGAATCTATTACAAGAGCTTGCTAAAGTCTGCTAAGGTGACTACGGCTGTCTAAATGGGAAAAAGTCTGTTTTCCTTTACTGATATCTGGATTTATACCTAAAAGTTACAGAATGATAGAGTGTTGGTTTCTAGTTTTTAGTTTTAAGTCTCTCATCCTACCCCTTTCTTTGCTCCCAATATCCAAACGCATATACATTTTTTTCCCCCTTTAATGAAAAGAGCTGGGCTGGGATATACCCCAATCTCTTTTTAAGGATAGAGACACCTAGCCCTAAATTCAGCTCTGTTCTCTTCGCTGTTATTACCACGACTACTAACAAGCAGTATTATGCTTTCATCCCATTATTTCTATTAGACTTTCCCAGCACAGCTATTTTAGTAGTCATCAAACGAAGCCATATCTGGTTGGCTCAACTTTAAGAAATGCTGGATTATGGGGCTGAAATACCAATTTGATCAATTTAAATAAGATGGTAACATTAGTTAAAAGGCTTATAATCCTTTAAAATACCCTGAGTGTAGTACGAAATTTATTATTACTACAACACAATTCAGGACAAAAAAAAGAAAGAAAGAAAGAAAGAAAGAAAAAAATGCTTCTATGACAGATCTGTAATGAATAAATGAAAAGCAATGCGCTTTTTGGTGTAATCTCCTTTGAAGCAAGCATTAAATTATTAAAGATGTTTCTAGTGTATACATCAATCAAATCATCCCCATAAGGAACACTGAGTTTTACACCCATACACACGCACACAGATAAAATCTATACCGTGGTAAGGGCCTACAAAGAAGTAAAAAAAAAAACAAAACAGCACTCCTTCTATAAGAGAGTGGGTGTCCATTATTAGATAGCCACACTATATTTGAATAATGTGTTCCCACTCCACCCCACCAAAAAACAAAACAAAACAAAACTTTGCAACTATTTAATTTCTTCAAAATTCCCAAGTAGTTCTCAGCCTCTGCCCGTTTAGCTGGCCCTGCCTGATTGCCCAGCTAAGCAGGGACAGTCACAGCCAGCCAGACGCCAGTGTTAGCGCAGTGAGCCAGGGGTGACGTGTACACAGGACCCATGTTCCACCCGCACCTCAAAGAACCTTACAAGATTCCGATGATGTTTGCAATTTTGACAGAGAAAAGTGGACACAGGAGGCAAAAGGGCGAGGGTGGAGGGTGTGGGGAGAAAGGGACAGGGACATGGATGGAAAAGGTAAGAGTTAGACATCGCAAGTTCAACTTGAGAGAGTGAGGAAGGAGGAAGAGAAGCAGGAAGGGAAGAACCCTCTTTCCCAGATCCAATCACACTGTCCCTTTTACACTGAAGGGAAGCAGAGCTCCCACATGTGACGCTGCCTCTCCTTCCTGCAGAAGCCAGTTCTCATGTGATTCCAAGAGACTGTGTTCATAACTGAAGAAGCTCGCCAGGCAGGGGTGGGGGTTCCTGGACAAAATTTCTGCCTGCTGATGTTTTCTACAATGGTGATGTCAGCTGCGCGAAATGAAGCAGCCGTGGTCTGTTGGGAAGGCAGGGGTCACTGCAGCTTCAGGCTAGTGAACCCACCTCACCCTTTGGAAACTGAGGATAATAATGACCTCACAGAAGTGCAGTAAGGACCAAACGAGATCATGCACATGAAAGACCACTATAAACTGAAAAAGCTACAAGTATATATATATATATATATATATACATATGTGTGTGTGTGTGTGTATGTGTGTATGTTTATTATTGTTACCACTCCATTTTTCTTGCCCTTGGATGGAAAGAGTTGAGAGGCTGTTGTCTGATGAAATAGTATAATACAGGATTTGCACTACAGTCATGAAATCGTATTCTAGTGGGCCACTTAGAGCAGTCTCCCTTCTAAATCTCATTCACGTGAAAACAAACAAAATATATCAAGACACTTAGCAATTATCTTGCCCTTCTTAGTTAATACAGTTAATATGCAGGCTGATGTTCAACTTCTGGTCCAATGAGACGGTTAGGTTTGATTTTCATAAACTAATCACCCTTGCTTTTAGTTACTTAGTTTATTCTTTGCTTCTGAGTTCCCTGGTATGCACTTCTCACAACAAATTTACCATCCAATAGCTTTTATTTTTTCTGAACTCTATTCACTCTTAAAAGTAATACAAATGTGCCAGCAGTAAATACCAAAAAAGGGTGACCTCCGTAAATGAGTATATGCATTTAGGTAATGCACGACTTTGTCTTCAGTTGTAATGACAGGTTGGCAGTAGCCGGTTATTCATCCTGTTTCTCCTACCTTTACCCGGAAGGCTCTTCCTTCCCTTCGTTAGACCCACCTTCTCTCGAAGCCTTCCTGGTCCCCTCAGGCAGTTGTCACTCCTGATTTGCGCCCTCAGAACACCTGTCAAACTCTAATCACAGTGTGCCATTATCCCCTACTTATGTTTGATATGAAAATAGTGAACGTGGGGCACTTCCCTGGCAGTCCAGTGGTTAAGCCTTCGCCTTCCAATGCAGGGGGTGCGGGTTTGATCCCTAGTCAGGGAGCTAATATCCCACATGCCTCTCGGCCAAAAAACCAAAACATAAAACAGAAGCAATATTGGAACAAATTCAATAAAGACTTTAAAAATGGTTCATGTCAAAAAAAGTCTTTTAAAAATAAAAAGGAAAATTGTGAACGTGAATTGTTATCGAGTACGTAGATGCCTCAAACGATGTTTGGAATGACTGTGGAATAATGGGGAAATAACCTCGGCTCTAGGGAGGCCTTCTGGAAGTTTCTAGAAGCAAGGGCTCTTTCTTCTTCATCTTTGTGTCCATCACCACATTTCCCACAGGATTGTAATTCATCGTCTTGAATTAAACCCAAATGTGCCTCCCACAGATAAAAGCCAACAGAGTATGTGCCTTCAGGAAAGGACAGATGATGGTGACAAGGCTCACGTCTGTTGCACACTCTCCAGGGACCTGGTCCTATGTTCCATGCACCTCATATGCCTAATCATATTTAAACTAACCTCACCACCATTTGAGGAAAATACTATTCCCATCCCAACTTGCAGATAAACAAACTGAAGCATAAAGAGATAGGTAAACTTGTCCAAAAGCCCCACCAATAGTGACAGAGGGATATGAATGCTTTTCTGACCACAGGACTGTACTATTTCCCCAAGATAATGTACAGAGCAACATTCCAAACTCAACACGATGCTAAATAGTTACTCCCAGCCTGTGTCTTCTAAGCCAATGCCTCTCCATCACCGGGCATCTTGTTAAATGCAGATCCTGAGTCAGCAGTTCTGAGCCTCTGCATTTCCAGCAGCTCAGGTGCTACTGATGCTGCTGGTCCCCAGGTGACACTTGGTGAGGCTCTAAACCACATGTAACACAGGTATGGTCATAAATACACCACCACCCCTAAAAGACATCTTTGGTTAAAATTTCTAATTGTAATTATGCCTCGTTAGATGAAGGTCATATTTTAACTTAAAAAATATGAATTTTATTGAAAACTGGGAGAAAATAGTACTGACTGTTGACAGAATGATATTTAGCCATAAAGACAGTTCTACAAGATTTATTCTAATTACATCACCCTGCCACTCTTTCTTAGGAGTCACTTTATAAAAAAGAAACACATCATTGTTGCCAAGGCGATAAACCAGGAAGATATTTTTACCTGTGCTTAAAGGTCTTCTCCCCTGGTGTTTATGTTGAATTTAGTCAATTTGTGACTAAAATTTTAAGAGAACCAGTTTTCAGGTAGACACTGTTTCTCCATCCTGAACTTTCAGGACTAGCTCATTCTTGTGAGTAATTGTGTAATACTATATTCTGTATAAAGCACAATTCTTACATTTCGCTGGAGTCAAGAAAGGGTATTCATTATACTCTCCCCTATATACTCACTAAACTGATGTATATAATGACTGCACAAATCATTTAGATGGTTCCAGTCTCAAAGCCTCACTGACATCAAGAACGTCTGGAGTGCAGCTAGATTAACAGACATATTACACATATATGTACAATTACAGATAATACGTACCCTTAAACATAGAAGTGTTTATAAGAAAGGTGAGACTTTTACCTTTTAAAAAGCACTTTTTTTATCATAAGCAATTGCTCTTGATACTGTTACTAGAAAAGTGACACCAGACTTTCTCCTTAACATGACACCAGCGTTGATATTCCAAGTGCCTTTTTGCCTGCATTTGCCTACATGCATATCTTACTATTTATTTTGTAAGGGACATCCTGGGAAAATGGTTGATTTGTATGGCAAGACAGAAAAGGTCTGGTAGTTGTTATTGCTGTCTGCATCCTAGCAGGGATGGCTCAGGGGAAACCATAAGTATTCAGGTTTTCTAGAGAATATGCATGCAGTTACAAAGGTTAACTCAGGAGTCCTGAGTGGTAAGAGGAAAGAAGATGGAATATTGAAATCGTATGGAAATGAGCCACAAAATATCAGAAGCATCAATTACTTGGAAGGTATTTTCACAGACAGATGAGGCTGCTCAAGTGACTTACACTTTAAACTCACATCACACCTTTGACAGTAACAGCAGCACCAAAACTTGGAAATGGGAAAAGGCATCTAAACAGACACTACAGCTGATGTCCCACCCACTTTAGAAGTAAGTGTTGGGACTTCCCTGGTGGTGCAGTGGTTAAGAATCCACCTGCCAACGCAGGGGACGTGGGTTCTGAGCCCTGGCCAGGGAAGATTCCACATGCCGCGGAGCAACTATGCCCACGCGCCGCAACCACTGAAGCCCATGCACCTAGAGCCCGTGCTCCACAACAACAAGAGAAGCCATCGCAATGAGTAGCCCCTGCTCATACCAACTAGAGAAAGCCCATGTGCAGCAACAAAGACCCAGTGCAGCCCAAAATAAATAAATAAAATATTAAAAAATAAATTTAAGAAAAAGTAAATGTTGCTTTTTCTTATATTTATATCAGAATTCCCTGAGGAGTATATTTGAATGTTTAAAACCCTCGCTATCTGAGATAACAGCACACGCTACAACTTTCTAGGCAAGAGAGCCTACCTAACCACCCAACTGTCCTCCTCATTCTTACCTGTCAGGTCTCCCTCCCTGAAATACACTAGACCTAGAAGCTGGAGCTCAGAACGCCCCCCCCCCACACACACAAATGAAAATACTACCTTAAATGTCCATTTCTCCATGAAGCATTTGCTACCTTTGAAATTTGGGAGTAGGATTTGTTACAGGCTTTGGATAGAAGGTGTTTCTGTGGATTTGATGGCAGAATTCAGGCAGAGATGTTGAAAGTAAAGAAGTTACTACACTTGTTTTTATTTCTGTTCCCATAGAGACTAAAATCATCTCCTACCCAAGCTGAATGAGGTGTTTGGAAATAATCAGTTTCAATTTTTCATGACAGCAAAGTACTGCTTCCCGTTTTCAGCTTTCAGAGGCTTACATTCACAGAAGGGAAAAAATGGTTTAATATGGTTTGAAGTACAATGGCCTACAAGAAAGGGTGGTTCTATTTACAGACATGACCCTCTAAGGACACAGGGAGAGGGAAGCTTTGGCCAGCCACCTGCTGAGAGCTGGCTCACCCAGGCCCACTGAACTCCACAAGTTCCCACAACACTCATAGGATAAGATATAATACCTTGAAAACTTATACTTATATAGCTATTTAGCCATCTTAGAAAAAAACCTGCCCCATTAAGTTTTCTCACTTTAGAAGCGTTGATTTTCTTTCGCTTACATCAGAAATCGCTGAAGGCTATGTTTTAATGTTTAACACCATTTCCATCAATTAAACACAAATCAACAAAGGTGATGTCACAGAAGGCCTTGTTGATGATGCACAGGGAAGTTAAGAAGCCAGAGCATCCTCATCTTAACTCTTCCCACTGTGTGTGATGCTTATAGCACCAACCGCGAACACGATTCACTAAGAGGAGGTGCCCTGAATGCAGAGAATGGTGAAAATACTGTTTGTACGTAATTCCTTTCATTTCAGGGAAGGCAGTGAAGGCCGAGTAGCCCTTCGCACAGATGGAATCTGTTTGTGAGATAATTAGAAGCCCCTAATCTCCCCACTTCCCTTCCTTGAAGTGTTGAGACAGAGCACCAGACTGGAAGCCAGGAGCCCTGGGCGCCTGTGTAGACTCCCCAACCCCCAGCAGGCTGTGTGTTTGTGGGAAAATGGCTTTCCCCACTACAGTATGGGGATTTGTTTCTTCAATGGCAAAGCAAGGAGTTTATTCCAGCCGCCTTTCTGGTTCTGAACATTTCCTAATTCTTATTTTAATAAATACATTTCACTGAAATAGATTTAGGGGTCTGGTCAAAAGAAGCAGCCTCCTTTACCTTTCTGTGTATTTTACACATGAACATGAACAAGTAACACAAACAAGCTCTCCATTGAGCTTACCCTTCATAAGAGAAGCTGTCGGTGACTGCTGATTCTCCAGAAGGGACAAAATATGTCAATGGGCATATCTGGACTTCAAACCTCCTGCTTCTGGTTATAGCCTCTAGGCTGCAGATTCTTTAAAATGGCATTGTGTTCTATATGTGTAGATCAATCATCACAAACTTAAACGCCCCCAGTGGCTGGGCAAATAACATAAATGTGTAATTCAGGACAGGTGTGAGGTAATAGGGAGTGCTGAGGTCTGCAGTAAACTGAAGAGTACACGCCCACTAAAGAGATTCCATATTGTAAGCCCTGGGCCAGCCAAAAAAATTCTCTCATAGGAGATTTGGTCACAGGCTGCCAGTTTATCAACCCTACTGCAGATTCTATGAAGACAGTTTATTTTCACAGTGATGAATTAGTGTGAAAGAGATTTCTGGTTAAACACAGCAGACTGAATAAATGTGTGTGGGGGGGGTGGTTTGTAGCTTCCTTCCAATTTCCCTCTAAATTTTAGGTAAGGGCAACTTTAAAAGGGATGAAGCTAGAGAGACACAGAAGAGTGGAATTTTGGAAACAGCCACAGAATTTGGGAAACTGTAAAGGCACTGGACATGGGGCCGATTAACAGCAGAACCAAGTAAGCTAAAATTTGAGTCTGTAGGGAGGGGAAGCCAAGAAGCAAACTTTGCACATTGAAAAAACCTATAGAAGGCTTGGGGATTGGAGGCACCATCTGTCTCTGGAATAATGGGCATAGGTATCGATATAACTAAAAACAGGTGGATTGGCTTAGAGTCTTTAAATGAAGGAGGCAGACTCCCAAGATCCCCTTGCTGACCTTGGAGAAATAAATGAGGTTTATTCTTTAAAGATATTGAACTATAAGGAAGCTGCACTCAAGCACAGTGAGAACAAGGGCACCGTACTGAAACCCAGAAGGATACATCTCTCTGCTTAAAGTCTTTTACTTAAGGTCCCCAAGCCACCGTCCCACAATCAGATCCCAAAGTGCTCACAGCCAGGCTTACACCATTAAGGCAAGAGGTTGAAAGACTCCACTCAAAAGAAATAGACCAACCCAAAGGAACTACACAGATACTGAAAATTGGAGGTACGCCAATGAAATGGCAAAACGAATCACTCTACAGTGAAACATCCCCAGCCTGATGAGCTCTGCCTGTGCACAGAGAGTTTCCTTAATGCTTCCTTCTAAAATCTATCCAGACATACACCTTAAATTTATACAATGTTACATGTCAAATATATTGCAATTAAAAAAAAATCTAACCAGACAACCAAGAAGAGCCTCTAACATGGAGACAGAGATCATGGAGATAGAAAGATAGAAAGAAAAAAGAAACAGAAGAAACAAACATAGTTCTGGAAAAGAAAGTTTAAAATAATAGGTTAATCCTTGGAGAAATAAGGGAAGAGACCACATACATAAAATAAGAATAGGATGCTATAAAAAGGAACATTCAGAGAATATGAAAGAGCTCTTAAAAATTAAAACCACGATGGCTAGAAAAAAATCAATAGATGGAAAATAAACCCTGAAGCTTGTTGATTTTTTTTTTAAAGTTGAGAAAATAGAAAAAAATCCATAGAGGTGGAAAGTAGGAGAGATAAGTAGAGGATCAATCTAGGAGGTCCTATATCTGAATACTTGCAGTTCCAGAGGAAAGTAAAGAAATAGAAGAAAATTATCTAAGACATAATTCAACAATTTTTTCCAGAACTGAAAAACAAACATTTTCAGAATAAAAAAGCCCATTGAGTGACTTCCCTGGTAGTCCAGTGGTAAAGAATCTGCCTTACAATGCAGGGGACGTGGGTTCGATTCCTCGTCAGGGAACTAAGATCCCACATGCTGCAGGGCAATTAAGCCCACGAGCCACAACTACTGAGCTCGCACCTCAACTTAGAGAGGCCACGTGCCACAAACTACAGAACCCGTGTGTCCTGGAGCCTGCGCACCACAACTAGAGAAGAGAAAACCCGCACACCACAACTAGAGAGAAGCCCACGCGCTGCAACAAAAGATCCCACATGCCTCAACGAAGATCCCACGGCTGCAACTAAGACCTGACACAGCCAAAAATAAATTAAATAAATAAATAATAAATAAATCAATCTTAAAAAAAACACAAAAAGCCCATTGAGTACCCAGTCGAATAAGTAAAAAGACCTGCACCAAGGCACATAACTGGAAATTTTCAGAACACCAGGAACAAAGGAAAAAGCCTAACAGCTTCCAGAGAGAGAAAAAGGATTATTTACAAAGGATCAGGAAACAGAATGACATCAAACTTCCCAACTGCAAATCTGGATGGGAAGGCCAACTGAGCAACACATTCAGAATTCTGAGAGAAATTATATCTAACCTAGAATTTTATATCTAGTCATGCTTACAGTCAAGTTTGCTAGAGAGAAAAAAAAAAAGACATTTTCAGACATGCAGAATCTCAAAAAATAAAAGTTCCTCCCATGAAGCTTTTCCGAGGCAGCTGCTAGAGGTGAGCTCCACAAAAACAACAAAGGTATAACCAAGAAAGAGGAAGATGTAGAACCCAGGAAATAGGGAATCCATCCACGGGAGAAGCAAAAAAATTCCCAAAATAATGGTGAAGAAAAATACCAGGATGACTCTGAAAAGTAGATCCAAAGAACAACTAACCAGCCTGAGGCAGATGATCAAAAGGCTTGAGAAAAAGATCAAATTGAGATTTATTATCACTGTGTACATCTGAGTACATCAAGAGGAGACCAACAGTTCTGGCAGAGTTTGGAGATGGCTTGGTAATGACTACAGAGAATAGAAAACTAATCAAATGAAAACTTAGAAAACTAAGCAAATGAAAAAAACATAGGCAATTACTAAAATAGGGAGGAGGAAAAAGTATTACACAAGAATATTTCTCTATTCCATGAGAAACAGCTAATAGCTCAAATCGGTTAGGTCTATAGAGCAGGAAGAATCCAGGCGGGGAAAGCTGGGGCAAGTGGTTGCAATTTTTGTCATAATTTTTCTTGGATTGGTTGACTTTTAAAAAGAGTACATGTGTAACTTTGTTATTAAGGATTTATTACGTTTTAAATCAAGCAACAAATAAGAAAATAATATATACCACAACCTCCAATTTTAAAAAAAAGAAAGCTTTCACTGCTCCTGTGTTCATGACGCTGGTTTAAATGCTATTTAATGAAACTACTTAGCATAAAAACATCTTGCAATTCTCATTTTATTACTACTCAAAATCGACTACAAATGGATGGAAAAAGCTATAAAACAATCCAAAACCACGCTGAAGTTACAATCCACATCTTCTGCTCTCTTCTCTCAAACGGAACAAAATCCAAAATATAATTGCTTCTTTGCCTATTTTATAGGTATGTATTTGCCTGTGTCTTTGAGATGGTGGCTTCTCCTGCCTGATCTTTACTTACTAGAGGCAGTTTACTTAACTATAATGGAACGGTCTCATTTCTTGCCTCCTTAGCTTGGAAAAGCATCAGTTTATAAATGGAACACAATGACACATAAGTCATTGGTGCCAGGTATAGCCACAGGTATTAGTTAATCAGGCACTTCCTTCACTGCTTACGGGAAACCAGATTGATTTAGAATGTGCATGCAAAAAAATTAATTTTTAAAAGAGTACTTTATTCTCATGAGACCTAAACTCTCCCCTGAGAAAAGGTATTTGTTCTGGCCTCCCCAAACCTATAAAAGAATGTGACATTCTTCAGTTTCCCATGGGTTTGGATGTAGTATTAGATCCAGGATCATTAATTTGTCTCTAAAAAATTAAGAGTCTAGACCTTGGGACAGAGCTCAAACATGTTTTTAGCTGAAATTAGTCCACAGTGCCCCATTACACACACTTAAACACATAAACACAATGCCAGATGGGATCAGTAGAGGCTATGAAAGACTATGGAAGATCTGAAATTTTTCCATACTTAACAAGCTAACACATTAGCCTGCCATCTCTTCATGGGTGCTGGCAGAAGACAAGAGACTACTGGGTCAGAGACAAAGGACTTTATTGCTCACAGCAATAGCAGTAGCCAGAGGATCAGCATTTGCACCCACTCCCTGAGGCCCCATTTCCACAGGGCAATGAGAAGGGGGTGATACACATGGTGGCTTATATTACAGGGGAAGGACCCCATGCTTAGAGAACCCAAATCTTTTTTCTCCAAATATTTTCGTTGTGATAAAATAAACACAGCAAAAAATTTTACCATTTTAACTAGTTTTAAGTATACAATTCAATGGCCCATCTTTTATAATGGATAGTAAACGTGCCTGACCTTTGCACTCTAGGGAGACATTATCTTTATTATACTGGACCATCAACAAACCTAGCCTTTGATCCACACCAGGATTTCTCAGTCTCAGCACTATTGACATTTTGCACGGGACAATTTTTTGCTGTGAGGACAGTCGTGTGCATTACAAGATATTTAGCAGATTCCCTGGCCACTACCCACTAGATGTCAGTAGCACTCCCTCACTTATAATGATCAAAAACGTCTCCAGAAATTGCCAAATATCCCCTTGGAGGCAAATCACCTCCAGCTGAGAATGACTGCTCCAGAGGAAGTCACTATCTCTGTCTTTTGAGGCTGTTCACTACACAAACATCCTTGAAAAAACAGTCCAGAACAAAGGCAATCTGTGCCTCTACTCACAAAACATGCAAAACACAAGAGATCCATGGAGAACCGCCTCTCAACAGAGGCCTTAATATTTACTTCTGAAACTTGATCTGCTTTTCAGGCATAGATAAAGTACTTGGCCAATTTGCACATGATATTACACGCACACACACCCTTCTTCGTGGTACTTTGACTAAAGTTACAACATGAACCATTTAGATGATAGGAAACAAGTTCAAAGAAGTTAAGTAGGTATGGCCCGAAAGGAAACGTATGTATCATTTACAGCTGAGCCAAGTAGTATATAATAGTTCTTTTCTTATGCAGGAATTTTTCCCCTCCTTGGGTTAATAATTGGCTTTTGTGGGGGAGGAGTGCATTTAATACTCTTCCCCAGATCACTCCTGTGCTTTGAAGTTAGACCCACCTGCATTCAAATCCCAATTCCTCTACTTAACAGTACAGACCCGGACATGTAATTCCACCTATAGGAGCTTACTTTATTTCCATACATAAAGTGAAGGTGATAAGACCTATCTTACAGGGTTGTCATAACAATTATATGAGAAAGTGCCTAGTACAGTGCCTGGCACTCAGTAGGTACTGAATAAAGAGTAGCTATTGCTACTATTACAGGTCCTCAGAGTGGTTCTTACTATAATGGAGCGTTACACTAATTTCTCCACACTCTCACTTGGTTTTTCACAATATTTATAACATAGCTGCTTAGGATATGGAGCAAAAGACCACCAGGCCATAGAGAGAATGACTCTAAGACCTGACTTCATAAGCATCTCGTGCCAACCCCATGAGCTAAACAATCCTAACTCTGTTACTAATAGGGTCAAAGAAGAAAGCAGTTCTGACCTTTTGTTACCTGGTTTTCTTTTCTTCAAACTGACCTCAATTTGTTGATATTGCCCAGCTTTCACCAATCTGGTTGTTTTTTTTGTTTTTTTTTTTTCGGTACGCAGGCCTTTCTCACTGTTGTGGCCTCTCCCGTTGCGGAGCACAGGCTCCGGATGCGCAGGCTCAGCGGCCATGGCTCACGGGCCCAGCCGCTCCGCGGCATGTGGGATCTTCCCGGACCGGGGCACGAACCCACGTCCCCTGCAACGGCAGGCGGACCCTCAACTACTGCACCACCAGGGAAGCCCTACCAATCTGTTTAATCTGTCTCTCCTGCATACTTGTATTTTAATAAGCTAGCGCTCTTGTGTCAAATAAGAAATCAAGCTCTGCAGACACTTTGGATGGCTGTTCAAGCATCATCAGGGATCAATTCCTCTCGTGCCCTCCCCTTCCTGGTGATCATGAAACTCACAAGTAAAGAAATACTGATCACAGATTTCAAAACTAAGTGATTAACAAAGAGATCTCCTTTTTGGTGATAATGCTATGACTTTCTCTTGATATTTGGTATTTTTGACTTTGGAATATAAATTAGTCTTGGTTTCTGCTGCTATTAGGTGTTGTACATACGTGATGATTTCTCTTCTTTGTCTTAAAATATAATATTTAATTATAGCTTCACCGAAGACTTAAAATTCCAATTTCCCTCAGGGGAAAAAAAAAATACCTATAACTGGAGCTTATGAAAAATTGTTAGTTGCAGCTAATCCTGGATAATAACTTGGATTTTTGAAATCTGTGTGATGTTTAACACATTAAGCTTTTCATCAGGAAGGTGATGCTTACAGAAAATGCCTGTGGAATAATCAGGCAGCAATCTCACTGCTGCAATGTTAAGACAAATACAGCTGAGAACATCAACTACGGAATTTGCTGGATTGTGAGATTTGCTCTTTGAAAAGGAAATATCACATAATAGTCAGGAAACGAGTGGCAATTCCTGGTGACTTTGTATTCCCTTGAGCCTGGGATTATGAATTCCCCCTCCTCACCTAAATTCCAATCCTCCACTTAGAATTGTAAGAAACTTGATTGAATTCTATTAAAAAGCCTAAACAACTTTTATTTCTTGTATCATTTAGCCAGAATGAACACTACTTAGTTCCTTCTATAAGCACATGTGTGTACACACACACACTCCTAAAAGTACAGTGTCCCATTGGCCTAAAAAGAAAATCAATACACACTTAGCAAATATTTGAGCTGCGTTTATATAAGCAATTCCTTTACAAAAAACAAATTTCAACCATCGCCATTTCAAGGACCCTAAAGGAGAGAAAATAACGGCACTTTTAAACTGCTTTTCTAAATGAAGGACTTTTTTCTAGATTAAAAACGCCCAAGCCAATACCCTTTTTTGTATCAAACTTTCGCCCTGTTTCTCATACCTAACTCCAACCCACCTCATTCTTCAATGCTGTTTATTAAAGATATACTATTGTCTGTAACAATAAAGACTCTGTCCAAATAGCTCCTCTTTGTGGGAATACGAGGAAGAACTGAAGGTGTTTTGTTTTATTTTTAAGGTCGTTCAGCCACATAGCTAGCACCTGAGAGCGTTTAACTCGCACCTGCATAAGAACAGCACAGGGCAGGTAACACAAAACTTGAAAGAAAAATAGTATTTGGTTTACACATATTTTTAAGGCATGGAGACTACCTGGTCAACTGGAATCTCAACTTGAGTATCTTCATCTTCTTGGACTTCTGCAGCCCCCCGCGTTTCTGATCTTTCCTCTCCAGCTTTGAAAACGCCTTCATCTATTATTTGAGACAAATACACAGTGAGAATCGAAATCCAATTGTGACATCGTGTGGCTGAATGTTGAAATTACAGTCAAATACCTAATGAAGATTATTTTTCGTAGGTATTCTGATTCCCCTTGTATTGACAAGATTTTTATAGCCCCCAATTCTTCTATATTTTCATTGGGAAAAGGTTCAGTGACCAAAACAAGGCTGACCCAGAAGATCAGGGCTATTTCCCAGCCTCTCCTCACCCACTGGCTACTGATTTAATAACACAGCACTTGGGAAAACTGGACAGCTACATGTAAAAGAATGAAATTAGAACACTCCCTAACACCATACACAAAAATAAACTCAAAATGGACTAAAGACCTAAATGTAAGCCCAGACACTATAAAACTCTTAGAGGAAAAGAGAAGCAGAACACTCTATGACATAAATCACAGCAAGATCCTTTTTGACCCACCTCCTACAGAAATGGAAATAAAAACAAAAATAAACAAATGGGACCTAACGAAACTTAAAAGCTTTTGCACAGCAAAGGAAACCATAAACAAGACCAAAAGACAACCCTCAGAATGGGAGAAAATATTTGCAAATGAAGCAACTAACAAAGGATTAATCTCCAAAACATACAAGCAACTCATGCAGCTCAATATCAAGAAAAAAAACAACCCAACCCAAAAATGGGCAGAAGACCTAAATAGACATTTCTCCAAAGAAGATATACAGATTGCCAACAAACACATGAAAGAATGCTCAACATCATTAATCATTACAGAAATGCAAATCAAAACTACAATGAGATATCATCTCACACCAGTCAGAACGGCCATCATCAAAAAATCTACAAACAATAAATGCTGGAGAGGGTGTGGAGAAAAAGGAGCCTCTTGCACTGTTGGTGGGAATGTAAATTGATACAGCCACTATGGAGAACAGTATGGAGGTTCCTTAAAAAACTAAAAATAGAACTACCATACGACCCAGCAATCCCACTACTGAGCATATACACTGAGAAAACCATAATTCAAAAAGAGTCATGTACCACAATGTTCACTGCAGTACTATTTACAATAGCCAGGACATGGCAGCAACCTAAGTGTCCATCGACAGATGAATGGATAAAGAAGATGTGGCACATATATACAATGGAATATTACTCAGCCATAAAAAGGAACGAAACTGAGTTATTTGTAGTGAGGTGGATGGACCTAGAGACTGTCAAACAGAGTGAAGTAAGTCAGAAAGAGAAAAACAAATACCATATGCTAACACATATACATGGAATCTAAAAGAAAAAAAAAAGAAAGAAAATGGTCAGAAGAACCTAGGGACAAGATGGGAATAAAGATGCAGACCTACTAGAGAATGGACTTGAGGATATGGGGAGGGGGAAGGGTAAGCTGGGACAAAGTGAGAGAGTGGCATGGACATATGTACACCACCAAATGTAAAATAGATAGCTAGTGGGAAGCAGTCGCATAGCATAGAGAGATCAGCTTGGTGCTTTGTGACCACCTAGAGGGGTGGGATAGGGAGAGTGGGAGGGAGGGAGGGAGATGCAAGAGGGAAGAGATATGGGGACATATGTATATGTATAACTGATTCACTTTGTTATAAAGCAGAAACTGACACACCATTGTAAAGCAATTATACTCTAATAAAGATGTTAAAAAATAAAAAAAATTTAAAATAAATAAATAAAAGAGAGTTGGATTGAAAAAAAATAAGCCAGTGTTGGGAAAAAATAAAAAATAACACAGCCTTGTACAAGTACTTAGATGGGAAGGATTTCCTACCTATTATCTCTGCTCTCTCCTCCTAGCCCTGAAACAGTGATGATGCTTGGTGCTTGAAAATACTCCTTTTAGAAGTTTGCCTTTCCCAAAAGAATGTTATACGCTGAAATAATTATTCTCTGTATTCAGAGTAACATAAAAAAATATTTTTTACTGTAACAGGATCATAGAGCTGACTCCACATCTCACACAAATCAATCTTTTACTCTGAAGGTGTGCACAGTATTTTCACAACCTATGTCTTAAAACCCTTAACTATAAAAGTAACCCAAATTTCTAAGACTTTAGGTTAAGCTCCTTCGACTTGTTCTCCCACGGGAAGCAATAAGAGCTGTTTTCCATATTTGAAGTAGTTTTAATGTCTTCCCTCCCTCTTCTCTTCTCCAGGCCAAGTAATCAAAGAATCACAGGACCATTTGTCATTCTGTCCATCTGTTTGCCTCAAGACAGGTCTAATGCTTCAGTCATTCGCATGAATGTTTTCTCTGCCCAATCATTTAAAATCCCTGGGGATGGAGATTTCACCTCCTTCTCTGATCATCTATTCCAGTATTTGATTACCCTTACAGTCTAGAAAATGTTTTTATCTTTTGTCTTAAAACCCCTTCTATTTCTCAAATGGAAGCTTGTTTCCCAGAGCACAAATAGTTAACACATTTCCCATGATAATACTTCATATTGTTAAAGTTATGAAGTCATTCTTAATTAAGCATAAAATATGTCTTTACCTTCACTGAGGATCAATTATATGTAAGGCACAATATGAGCCGATGTGACCTCCTAGGATATAAATGAGATGTAGATTTTTTCCAGTTGTTTACAGACCAATGAGTAGACAGAAATACATACACACCACTAATAAGGTGCCCTGAGGTAAGAGGCATAAGGGCTATGGCAGAGCCCTAGTGGAAGCTTAGAAGGTACAGCCAAGTGAAAAAGGAAGGAAGGAAGAGAGAGAGGAAATATAACCAAACTCAAGCCCTTTTTGTTTCTCCTAGAGAAACAATTTTCCCTTTTAATTACTTTTTAATTACTTCTCTACTATCCTTTTCAAAAACCAGGAACAACAGAGCTATCCCCAAAGCTGATTAGACATGTTAGATTAATTTACATGGATTAATTCCATTTTTTATTGAAGTATAATTTACAATGTTGTGTTAGTTTCAAGCGTACAGCAAAGTGATTCAGTTATACATATATACTATTTTTCATATTCTTTTCTATTATAGGCTATTACAAGATATTGAATATAGTTCCCTGTGCTATACAGTAGGTCCTTATTGTTTAACTATTTTATATATAGTAGTATGTATATGTTAATCCCAAACTCCTAATTTATCTCCCCGCCCCCTCCTGCCACTACCCCCTTTGGTAACCATAAGTTTGCTTTCTATGTCTGTGAGTCTTTCTGTTTCGTAAATAAGTTCATTTGTGTCATACTTTAGATTCCACATATAAACGATATCATATGATATTTGTCTTTCTCTAACTTACTTCACTTAATATGATAATCTCTAGGTCCATCCATGTTGCTGCAACTGGCATTATTCGTTTTTATGGCTAACATTCCATTGTGTATATATACCACATCTTCTTTATCCATTCATCTGTCATTTTGAGGATTACCTGCAGCAATAATTTAATCCCAGACTGGTTTTTACTCTCAGCCAACAACCTTGTCACCTAATAATCCTTTCCTTCCACCAGCTCATGTGTGCATAAGCAATCCAAGGTAATTTTTCATTCACTAGAGTTTTCTCAGTTAAATCATCCTGTGTATATATTAATTGAAAATATATATATATATACAGGAATCACTACACAATCATCACCAAAATGATGATTTCTGCATAGGCAGCTATTTTGGGTTATCTCTGCAACCCATCTCCCCAAGGACACAGCTCACCTAGCAGGTCTAATGATTCTGTCCTAACTCCATAGCATCTTATAACTCAGAGCATGGAGGCAAATGAAACTGCAGTTCAGCAATATCAGAAAAAAGAATATAGAAAACAAAACAGAATATGTGATGATGTTCTCATGTATTTGGCCTGGAGTAAATGCAAAGTTATGGTCACAAGCTCAACAAAGCAATCCTTGAGCTAAGAAAAGTACAGGGAAAGACACTTCAAAGGGCAAGGAAAATAGCCTACAATTATTCTGTCCTAAAAGAAGTGAAAGGGAGTAATCCAAGTCTATAAAATTGGAGTCAACAAGGATAGGGCAAGCTGATGTTTGTCTCTCCATCAAATTCTGGAACACAGAACTCAAGGAAATAATAAACATTACATTGATGGCAGAAAACATTAATTAAATGATAGAAAAATAAATTCCACTTTATTCACATGTGGAGTCCATAATTCTGAGAATGTATAGAGGCAGAATAAACTAATTTCAAATACAGTTGCACATTTTATCAAATGTTATCTCCAAAATGGTTTAAAAAGGAAAGTTAAGGTGTGTCTGACATTCATTTCTACCTTCTGAAATACCTTAGAAGACAACAATGATACTCATGCACAAAGTATCCCTGGAGTCAACCTTTAGAGATAGATGCTGGTCTCAGTAGACTATGACCTATGTCCATGACTTTTTTGGACAACATTTTTTCATCCAAGTATGGCACCTGCTTTCAAGGGAACCAGAAAGAGAAACCTACAGATACCAAAGAAATATATTGTTAATGCTCACATTCAATGAAATGTTTAACTGTATCCAAGCAGAGCTCTGAATGGCTTGCAGGTGTGTTTTAGGATAAACATTTCACAAGAAAAGAAGAATGAGATCAATAATAACAAATAAAATGGAAAGGGCACTGAGATGGAAAATGGCAACCATAATGATATAAACAGCAAGGAGACAAATCAACAAAGCTCAACATTGAGTATGGTGACAAAAAGAGAAAATACAAAGATAAAAGTGTTTGGTAGAGGCATGGTGTAGGATTTGTTCACCACTAAATGGAGATGTGTAAGCCACCTCCTTCAGCAGCACTGAGCAAGAAAGTAAGGTTGGAAAGGAATTCACAGAAATAAACAGTGATGGAAAAAAGAAAAGCAAGAAAGTCACTTTGTGATACGGAAAAGGACTTGAATTTTTATTAAAAATGTTATATAAAATTTAAAATAGGGGAATATGAATTTCCAGGGGAAATATTTTTAAATAGCATTTTCTGATTATAGATTATTTAATACACATGCATGCATTTTAGAAAACTTGGAAGATGAAGAAAATAAACGTCCTAATCTTCTGATCCAGAGTTTCTCTCTCGCTCTCTCACACACTCATAAAACTGAGATACTAATGTATATATAATTTCAAGAGATTTTTAAACTTTGAAATCATATCATGAGCATTTCCCACATCATTAAATGTTATCTGAACACATAATAAATTGGTGGTACCATGCTGTAATTAATGGACAATGAAACTGGATTCTTGCATCTTCCCATACTTAGAAAAGCACTAAAACCATTAACTAAGATGTCTGTTCCTCGCAACTAGCAATAACCTTCTGTCAAGATGAGCGCTTGAATTGGGTGATTGGGATTGACATGTATACACTGATGTGTATAAAATTGATGACTAAAAAGAGCCTACTGTATAAAAAAGTAAATTAAATTAAATTTTAAAAAAAAGCTGAGCGCTTGATTGCATATATCCCTTTGTCAAAATCATATATATGTACTGGCCTCCCCCCTTTACCTCTTCAAACAGTTCTCAGAGCTCTCAGAGACTGTCTTCCAGGTTATAATCCACAGATTGGCTCAAATAAAATTCTCCATTTCTTGCTTAGATTGACTATTGACTTATTATTTCCACTGAAAATACTATCTTTTTTCCTATATGAACATACTACGATAAACTTTAATTTCTAAATTAGGCACAGTAAGAGAATATCCGAATTGCCAGCATCACTACTCTTGCACTTTGGGGCCATTATTAAGTAAAATAAGGGTTACTTCGAACACAAGCACTGCGATACCTCTACAGTCGATCTAATAACCAAGAGAGTCTTTAGACTAAAGTATCTAAAGAGCGGGCCACACCAGACAAAGGGATGATTCACCTCCCAGGTGGGAAGAGGTGGGAGAGCACAAGATTTCACGGCGCTTCTCAGAACAGCCTGAAATTAAAAACATGTCAACATAATAAAGGCCATGTATGACAAACCCACAGCCAACATCGTTCCCAATGGTGAAAAACTGAAACCACTTCCTCTAACATCAGGAACAAGAAAAGGGTGCCCACTCTCACCACTATTATTCAATATAGTTTTGGAAGTTTTAGCCACGGTAATCAGAGAAGAAAAAGAAATAAAAGGAATCCAAATCGGAAGTGAAGAAGTAAAGCTGTCACTGTTTGCAGATGACATGATACTTTACATAGAGAATCCTAAAGATGGTACCAGAAAACTACTAGAACTAATCAATAAATTTGGTAAAGTAGCAGGATACAAAATTAATGCACAGAAATCTCTTGCATTCCTACATGCTAATGATGAAAAATCTGAAAGAGAAATTAAGGAAACACTCTCATTTACCACTGCAACAAAAATAATAAAATACCTAGGAATAAACCTATCTAAGGAGACAAAAGACCTGTATGCAGAAAACTATAAGACACTGATGAAAGAAATTAAAGATGATACAAACACATGGAGAGATATGGCATGTTCTTGGATTGGAAGAATCACCAATGTGAAAGTAATTATACTACCCAAAGCAATCCACAGATTCAGTGCAATCCCTATTAAACTACCAATGGCATTTTTCACAGAACTAGAACAAAAAATTTCACAATTTGTATGGAAACACAAAAGACCCCGAATAGCCTAAGCAATCTTGAGAAAGAAATACAGAACTGGAGGATCCAAGCTCCCTGACTTCAAACTATACTACAAAGCTACAGTAATCAAGACAGTATGGTACTGGCACAAAAACAGAAATATAGATCAATGGAACAGGATAGAAAGCCCAGAGAAAAACACACACACATATGGTCACCTTATTTTTGATAAAGGAGACAAGAATATACCATGGAGAAAAGACAGCCTCTTCAATTAAGTGGTGCTGGGAAAACTGGACAGCTACATGTAAAAGAATGAAAATAGAACACTCCCTAACACCATACACAAAAATAAACTCAAAATGGACTAAAGACCTAAACGTAAGCCCAGACACTATAAAACTCTTAGAGGAAAAGAGAGGCAGAACACTCTATGACATAAATCACAGCAAGATCCTTTTTGACCCACCTCCTAGAGAAATGGAAATAAACACAAAAATAAACAAATGGGACCTAATGAAACTTAAAACCTTTTGCACAGCAAAGGAAACCATAAACAAGACGAAAAGACAACTCTCAGAATGGGAGAAAATATTTGCAAACAAAGCAACTGACAAAGGAATAATCTCCAAAACATACAGCAACTCATGCAGCTCAATATGAAAAAAACAAACAACCCAATCCAAAAATGGGCAGAAGACCTAAATAGACATTTCTCCAAAGAAGATATACAAATTGCCAGTGCTCAACATCACTAATCATTAGAGAAATGCAAATCAAAACTACAGTAAGGTATCACCTCACACCGGTCAGAATGGCCATCATCAAAAAGTCTATAAACAATAAATGCTGGAGAGGGTGTGGAGAAAAGGGAACCCTCTTGCACCCTCTAACACACCATTGTGTAGCAATTATACTCCAATAAAGATGTAAAACACAAAACAAAACTAAAAATGTATAAATTGAAGAAGTAAAATAAAATAAAACTTATTAACTGTTGTTTCTGGAATTTTCCATTTACTATTTTTAAACCACAGTTGACTGCAGAAAGCAAAACCACAAGTAAGGGGGAACTACTGTACTTCATCCAGGGCCAAGATCAGTAAGCCAATGTGAATGTTCAAAAATATGATGAACATTCATGATGAGTGTTCAAAGTTATGTGAACGCTCAAGGTGAAAGTTCAAAAGCAGGCCTGAAAACCAGAAAATTAAAATTAACACCAAAGAATTGCCAGCAAGGCCAAAATACAATGGTAAAGAATTTGAACGATACAATATGTTCCCCTTCTGTCAGTGCCACAGTAAAAAGCAACTAAAAAGGGGAGGGGGCGGATAAATTGGTAGATTGGGATTGACATATACACACTACTAAATATAAAACAGGTAACTAATAAGAACCTGCTGTATAGCACAGGGAAATCTTCAATACTCTGTAATGCCCTATATGGGAAAAGAATCTAAAAAAGAGTGGGTATATGTATATGTATAACTGATTCACTTTGCTGTACACCTGAAACTAACACAACAATGTAAATCAACTATACTCCACTAAAAATTAATTTAAAAAAAGAAAATCACACACAAAAAAGCAACTAAAGACACACTCCATGGAAGAAGGTAAAGATGCAACATTAAAAACTTAAAACACCTTCTTGCAAGGATAGATTACACAAGAAATTTAAGTTTTTACAAAAATATTCAGTTTTTCATCGAGAGCAATATTATGCAAGCACTTCAAAACCTTACATTTTCCCTTTATTACGACGGCTCATTTAAACTGGCACAGTAAATTTAGATCATAACAGCAATCGTTATGTGCAATGGTTGTATAGTTATTGCTATAAATAGCTCAGACGTCCTAACCACAACTCACTAAGGGTAGTTGCCAGCTAGGGTAGGGGGTTTAGCCTCTAATGGGACACATGATTAGTTTTAGCGTCCCTCAGGATTTTCATAAAAACAGAAGTTTAGTCTTACTCGATCCCAATGTCAACAGGTAAGTGTCCCTTTTTGCCATATACCGTCCATCTGTGAAATTTTGGTGTGCCAATAATCGTCTGGCACACATTCAAGATTTCTTCTAATCCCCTTATAATAAGCTTTAACATAATTTTCAACTGCTCATGAAATTATTTCTTGTTTGAGTCTTAGCAATTTTGCTTCCTCTAAATTTAATTGTACATTGTAAATGTAATAATAGAATGCCTGTACATCATATAAAAATAAACTTTTCTTCTATAGGTAGGAAAAAGTAGGTTTTTGGAAAAAAGTGATAATGCAATGATTTCTCATCTCAAAATGCCCCATCCCAGCTGAGCACCTCATGGTAAGCTGTCTAAAATCACTGCCTCCATCCCTTGCCCACATACTTAGCCCCACACCTAGTCCAACCTCTGTAGCAGCATCTCATAAAGACTGCTCTTGTCAAAATCAGTGACCATAATGGTCACCTTTATGTTCTCATCTTACTTGATCTCTTAGCAGCTTTTAATACAAGCGATCTTTCTCTCTTTCTGTCTACCTATCTATTTGTCTGTCTATTTCTCCATTTCACTCTGGTTTCAGCAGAATCAACAGATGCTTCTCTTCAGTCTTCTTGGTCAACCTATCCTTCTCTGTTCAACTTCTAAGTGTTGCAGTACCCCCAGAGCTATATCGTGAGTCTACTTTTCTATTTACACACGCTTCTTAGATAATCTCATCCTGATGATGGCTTGAATACCATTAATACGTCAACGACTCTCTAATCTATTCAATATACCAGCCTCTTCATAGGTCCCCAAGCTCATATATCCTATTGCCTAACTTGACAACTTGCCTTGGATGTCTAATGGGCATCTCAAACTTAACATGGTCATAAGAGAACTCCAGGTCCCCACTGTAAACTGTTCATCCTCTATATTCCTCATCCCATGACATGGCACCTCCACCCAACCCCCAAATCTGGAAATTATCCTTATTTCCATCTTGTTCTCACTCCCTATATCCATTCCATTCTTGGCCTGTCAATTCAATCTCCTTTTAAATATATCCCGAATATGTGAATATTATTTCCAGCTCCACTATTAGCTTGGTTTAATCACCACTATCTGTTGGATGGGCTATTACAACAGCTTACAAATTAGTGCTCCTCTTTTTCTACTCTTGCTTTCCTCTGAATCATTGACCACACAAAAGCCAAGTGATATTAATAGGTTATAAAAATTACCTGGAAACTCTGACACTTTCCAACATACATAGAATCCAAGTTCCTTACCATGGCTTACAGAAATGTGTTCTGGTCCTGAACTCCCTCTTAGACCACATTTCATACCAATTTCCCTTTGCCATTAATCTCCAGGTACATTTTGTTTCTCCAGCAGAAAACTCATTGCTACCTTATGGCTTTGTCCTTTTTACACCTTCTACCTGGAATGTTCTTTCCTCCCTTTTCCCAAGGTAAGCTGCTCTTTCTCATTCAGATCTCAGGAAACCCTCCTCCAGTTCAAGTAGTCACCCAGTCATTCACATTGCTCTGTTTTAATTCTCTCTCACTAGCACTTATTACTACCTGATATTTTTCTTGTTTATTTGGTGTTTTAGTGTTTGTCAGTCTCCACCAAAGTGCAGGCTCCAAGAGAGCAGGTACCACACCCATATTGTTCACTGCTCTGTAGCTAGCATGTAATAGAGCTCAGCACACAGGTGTTCAAAAGGTGTTTGTTGAAAGAATAAACAGCAGGCACTCAAAAATATTTGCTGCATTGAGATAGAATGTAAGGAGAGTACAATTTAAAAGCCGCTAGCCCAGTCCACTAATTCTCTGTGTTGCCCCAATCTGGCCACACTTGGCAGTACAGCTTTTTTCTTTTTTTCCGGTACGTGGGCCTCCCACTGCCGCGGCCCCTTCCGCTGCGGAGCACAGGCTCCGGATGCGCAGGCTCAGCGGCCATGGCTCACAGGCCCAGCCGCTCCGCGGCATGTGGGATCTTCCCGGACCGGGGCACGAACCTGTGTCCCCTGCATCGGCAGGTGGACTCTCAACCACTGCGCCACCAGGGAAGCCCGGCAGTACAGCATTTTGAGGAGGAGGATAAAGAGGGGTGAAGAGAAAGAAGACTGGAGTACACCTACACAGGGATCAATAAATTAGGCTATGTGTGGTAAGTGAGATAATACCTGCCCCCCCCATGTCTCCATCCTAATCCTCAGAAACTGAATATATTACATCGCATGGCAGAGGTGAATTAAGGTAGCAGATGGAATTGCTAATCAGCTGACCTTCAGATGGGGAGATTATCCTGGATTATGCAGGTGGACCCAATGCAGCCACAAAGGTCCCTGTAAGTGAAAGAGAGGGGCAGGGGTACCAGTGTCAGGGTGATGTGATGTGAGAAGGAGTTGACTGACCATTGCTGGCTTTGAAGATGGAAGGGGGCCATAAACGAGGGAATTGCAGACAACCTCTAAAAACTGGAAAAAGGCAAGAATAGAAACTTTCCTCTTAGAGATTCTAGAAGGAATAAAGCCTCACCAACAGTGTGATTACAGCCCAGTGAGGACCCTTTTGGAATTCTGACCTCCAGAACACTAAGATAATAAGCATGTGCTGTTTTAAGGCACCATGTTCGTGGTAATTTGTTACAGCTGCAATAGGCAACTAATACACCATGTGTCCAAAAACTATGGTCTAGAAAGAATACTGGGGCAGTAGCCCCTGCAAATCCCCTTTCTGACTCCTTCAGGTACTTGCTGGGTGAGGGCAGGCAGCTGAGACACCCCCTGTTCCTCCTGCTGTGAAGGCAGTGGTCCAAAAACCTCCTGCAAGTCCTCTGCCTTCTGTTTTCCGTCTCTAAATGTTATTACCTCTCTCTCTCTCCCTCCCCTACAATGTACAAAAAACACCACTCCAGATACCCACGTCTGCCAGAAAGAAGAAAAGGGATTTGATTTTTTTAAGTCCTCCCCTACCCTAAAACCTTCGTAATAAAAGCCATTTGCTAACAAACTAAAGAGCGAGGATAAATTTGATACACAATACTGCTCTCATTCAATTACTACACTGAGGATCAAATTCAATGCTTGGATGCACACTACACTGCAATTCAGCTCTAATCTTTTTTCTTTGAATCATGAATAGACATGTTAGTGTATATTACACAGCAAAGCAATAACAAACACTCTAGTAAAAATAAAAATGCTCCTCAATTATTTTTCACTTATCCCTTATGAATTTTATTGCCTAAAAAATGAAAGCAGAGCTGCTGAGGTAGGGCAGTCATGTCATTAGTGTGTAGCTCATAATAAATAAGAATCTGTTTCCCTTACAGAAATGGCAAACTAGTGCTTGTGCATTTTTAGCCTTTCTGCAACTAGAACGGCTGAAATGAAAGCATTTCCTAGTTTCAGTACATCAGTGTGTTAGTTTAGTAACATTAAAATATTTTAAATATGTTAAAATTTTAATGTTATGTAAGATAAGTTACCAAGTAATTAATGAATGATACATTCAGGTAATTGCTAATAATCAGTATTTAAGCCCAACGATCTTGTTTAAAGGGTACTTTCTCACCAGAATTATTAAAAGTTCTTTTAAAATAATACTATAAACCATAGTTGAATGTGTTCAGTGTTTGAAACTGATTGGAACTTATCAGGATAAATAAAAAGAAAAATAACAGAGCTAACGCCCAGTTTTAAATACTTTATGGAAATATTAGATATCTATTAAGTGGAAGCTCTTTTTGTAAGCAGGAAAGTCTAGCATGACTATAAACATTTTATTATGATTTACTACTGAGACTTTCTCATAAAAATGTTAAATTAAAAACAAAATATTAATTTTAAAAAGCAGCTCATTAAATCCAGTAGATTACTGAGAAGAAAATGTGAGCAACAAGGAGCTCATGGCTTTCAGTATATAAGATAATATTCTAAGAAGAAAAAAGTATACAGATCTGTTTAAAAGGAAGATTATGCTGTCTTTGTGTGACATCAGTTACCAGAGGCGTAATTCGAAGTAAAATTGGTAAGAAAGTGACATACAAATTATTTTCATTAGCTAATGCTAATGTGAACTATATTCATATGTGAAATATATTGAATTTCCAATAAAACCCTTCTTAGATACAGATTGTTGTCATCACAACATCTTAATGAAATTAAGAAAGCACTTCCAGAAAGGTAACTCTATGTGAAGTTTAGCAAGTAGGGAGGTGGAGAGGAAGAGGGATTCCCATGTGATAACACTTCCTGATGAAAGGATGCTGGCCAGCCCTCCTCTGATCCTTATAACAACTTGCACAATATCTTCCTCACACCACTCACCTGAACTAAAGAATATTATCATTAGGCAGAATGAAAAACTAATCAAATAACAGCTAATATTCTGAGTGTATCTAACTTAGTACAGCCATATTACCCAAATGTTTTTTAATCACTAATTGTCTCCATATGTTTCATTCTGACCCATAAACTCAAATGGAAACTCTTTACAGGAACAAGAAATATCACAAGTGATATTTTTCTTTGGCAATTTAGAATATTACATGAAAATAACTTTATCCATCCACTTAGATAGGCTGAGTTTACTTAACTGCAGTTTGACTATTTCCTGACTCCCACTCCAGGTATTAAATATCATCTGTGATGCAACTGATGTTTAAATTTGACTATTAACTCTTTGCATAGACTTGATCTTAACCACCATGGTTAGTTCACCTTGACTTTAAACGGGTATAACAAAATTTTCTAAGTGTAGACAGAAAGTAAAAGTAGGATTATTATCATTGATTTCCCCAGATCAAAGGTAATTTTGTTCTTATCCCTTCATTTCTAGTTTATTCTTTTCAGATACAGATGTTTTAGATTTTATCAAAATCAGAAATATTCAAAGTACAAAGACTAAAACACATATATATAATATGTAGAATTCATGACAAAATTATTTTATAATCTATATAAATTTTGATATACTTTATAAAGTCCATAACAGATACATGGGTCTGAGAAAAATAAAATACTTCTGAGTTGGTTTACCTAAGCCAACAAGTATATATAGCTTTGTTTTTTTTTTCATTTCTAATTTTGTAACCTTATAAAAATTACACTGCAAATTAGTTTTAGTTTATCAGAATAATTGAATTGTTCCTCAATGGACCCCAGTGACTTGAAGTTACTTAATAAGTGGCCGAAAAATCATGATTCCTATTCTTAATTCTGGCTGGTCCAACTACCTCCAAATGACCTTGCGTATTTCAGTCTGTAAAAGAGTTAGCCATACTCAAATTACTTCTCTACCCTAGAAAATGTATCAAGGTAACAAACGGTGTACTTGCATATAACAGAACTACACAGTACTCTTAAATTCCTCAATTTTTGTTCAGAACTACACAGTACTCTTAAATTCCTCAATTTTTGTTCATTCATTCATTCATTCATTCATTTACTGTGCCAATATTTACCAAACCTTCTCACGCCCAGGCATGTGCTGGATACCAGCCACGGAAGAGATGAACAAGGCACTGGTCTCAAGATGCTTACTGTCTACTAGAAATTTAAATGGAAAAATCAGTAGAACAGAATGATAAATGTAACTAGTGCTACACCGGCTGTCAAGAGTTCAGAGAGGTAGGCAAGGGTGACAGGTGGGCGTGGTGGTCAGTCAAAGAAGGCTTCTGAGAGACAGAAGCTACAAATCAAAAGACAAGTAGAATTAGTTATTGAGGAGCAGAGGAAGGGCATTCTAGACAGAAAGATCAGTATATGCAAAGACTCAGAGGCACTGGAATGCATGGTCTGTTCCAGGGACTGAAGTCAGATGAGCATGGCTGCAGCAAGGAGGCAGGGATGATTCAGACAACCTGATTGACGAAACCAAGAATCTGAACTTGAGCCTGAAGATGATGAAGAGCAACTGAAGGATTTGATGCAGGGAGCATCGGGCTGGGGGAGTGCCCTGGAAAGAGGGCTGCCTAGGAGGAAGGGAGTGTGGATTCATGGCAGGGTGGGTGTGGAGGGGAAGATAAGGAAGAAAAGGTATTACCCAAGGGTCTCTAGGACGATATTGCTGATGTGGAGTTAACAGGTCAGAGTGAGAAGATTAGCCAGGATTGTAGAAAGGAAAGCCTGTAATATGGGTCAGACTGAAGTGACAGAAGGCTGGTATCCTGGAGAGTTCAAAGAAGTGGAATGGGAAATAAAGTATGGAATGATGGGTCATGAGGTTCTGAAGCACAGAACCCACAGCCCCCATTGGGGTAGTGGGACAGGCACTGTTCTGTGGGGCTGTGGAGACACACTAGACATTGCAGGTCCTGAATGAAGGCATTGGCAGCGGGATGGACAGGAGGGGACATGAGAGACACGTAAAGGTACTGACAGGACTCCGTGACTGCCTGGATGTGTGAGGTGAGAGAGACGGAAGAGTCAAAGGGGGAATCTAAGGTTTATGGCTTGGGTGTCTCAGTGGTTAGGAGAGCTATTTATCAAGACAAGGGACGGAAAAGGAAGGGGGTGGGCGTGGTTAAGAAGGGAGAGTATGAGTTCTGATTTTCGTATGCTGCTTTGAGTCCCCTGTTAGGCATCTTGAAAGACATGTCAATTAAGTGGTTGGAAATATAAATCTGTTAACTAGGATGAAGTTCTAGGTTAAGGATACTGATTTGGAAACTGTCAGAGTACAGTTGGTAAATAAAGCCAAGGGTCTGGGAGAGAACTTGGAATGAAAATAGAAGATGGCTGGGGGCAGAATTCTAGAAAAAAAAAATTGAAGGGATGGGAAGAAGAGGAACTCACAAAGATTGAAAAGAAATAAGGAAAGAACAAGAAAAAATAAGAGTGAGATGTTACGGAAGCCATGGGAAAAGCAAAAGTCAAGTGCAAAGGAATAATCAGTATTAAAAAGTGTCCTCCGGCACCCTGATGATCTGGTCAACTAGGTGAGAGTTATTTTAGCAGAGCATAAAATATCAGATTATATTGGGGTGCAGTATAAAAGGGTGGTGCCTATCACAGAACACAGGCAATATGGACCACTCTTTCAAGATGATTGGCTGTGAAGTGGAGAAGAGAGACCATAGTCCTGTAAAACCCAACTCAGAGGCCTGATGCCATGGAGGTAGTAAGGGCTGAACAGGGTTAAATCCCACCTCTTCTGACTCCTGCCTTCCAAAGAATTTGTCACAGATGTCAGCACCATAAAGCTGTTGCTAAATTTATGTCCCTAACACACAAGCATGTCTAATGAAATCCAAGCAGTCTTGCAAACTCAAACAATCCCCATTCACGCATGGCCAAGTTAAACCAAAATGGATTATCTTCATCTTGATAATATAAATGCAGCTGGAATTGTATTTCATGAAAATATTATCCTTACTACACAGACATTTATTGGAGTTTGAGCCTTAGCCAAAAATCCTAAATGGATTACAACATGGTAGTGTGGCTGCAGGGTGTAGGGGGGTATGGGGAGATAGAGCAAGAAGGAGAGAAGCCTATGGGCAGCACCCATCCCAGGAAACAAGGCACCTTCAACTTGCACACCTGAGTTAAAGCATTCTATTAGCATGGTCATTCACAATCATTTCAGACAAAGAAATGAAAGATGCCTTGGCTTCAGAAGACTACTAAGAATTCATGCAAGGAACCTAAAAACCAAAGGCTAAAAGAGAAACCAGGATTGTAAATTTTCAAAATCTATCTGCAGTTGATCAACTTGAGATGGAAGGCTGAGATACTTCTCTAAAAATTGTTTCCAAATTATACACAGCATATACTTAAGGGATTAAATACCTAGCTCAAATATGAAAATAAAAATGAACTTAACGTGCATTTTTTAAAAGTTGGTTATTAATCCCAATTATTACTAAATTACTCTTTCATCATCTAAGGCTCCAACATTCTTTCAACTTACTAGAATAATATGCTTTAAAATAATATGTTTGGGCTTCCCTGGTGGCGCAGTGGTTGAGAGTCCACCTGTCGATGCAGGGGACGCGGGTTCGTGCCCGGGTCCGGGAAGATCCCACATGCCGCGGAGCGGCTGGGCCCGTGAGCCATGGCCGCTGAGCCTGAGCGTCTGGAGCCTGTGCTCCGCAACGGGAGAGGCCACAACAGTGAAAGGCCCACGTACCGCAAAAAAAAAAAACAAAAAAACACACAAAATAATATGTTTAACAATGCCAATCCTACTAGAAGTATAAAACAAGTATCACCACTTTCAAAGCTAGTCTAATCCTGAGACAGGTGCTAGTGATTCTGTGAACTGTGCTCCTCACTCAGGGTAAAGTGACAGGTAGTGCAAATGTGCAAATCAGTACAAATCAGTCATCCTGAATAAAGGGACTGGATAATTTTTCATCATACCTAATTGGCACAGGTAATAGACCTGAATTATTCTTTAAATCTGAGTGAGGGTGTTTTCAATTTAACTCAGCATTTTACAGATTTGTATGCTTCTATCTGCTTTAGACAGTCAAAGTGATATCTCTTTAAATGCTTAGAGTTTCAGGTGTTTTAATCTGCTCCACAGCAATTTTTGAAGAGGATGCTAAATTGCTATCAGAGCTGATGCCTTGCTAAAGACATAACTTAGCTTTGATTGGTAGTTAATCTTCCATCTTAACATAAAATGGGAATTTAAAATATACTCAATTTAGCATATCTTTGAAGACACATAAAGTACAATTCAAGAAACTGCTATCAATAAATAGTAGATAAAAACAAATTTTTTCATAAGATATTTTGCTCTGCAGTATCTGCTATGTCCCAAATTTTATTTCAAATAGCCTGAAATAGGGCTTCCCTGGTGGCGCAGTGGTTGAGAGTCTGCCTGCCAATGCAGGGGATGCGGGTTGGTGCCCTGGTCCGGGAAGATCCCACATGCCGCGGAGCGGCTGGGCCCGTGGGCCATGGCCGCTGAGCCTGCGGGTCCGGAGCCTGTGCTCCCTAACGGGAGAGGCCAAAACAGTGAGAGGCCCGCGTACCGCGCAAAAAAAAAAAAAATAGCCTGAAATAAATCCATTTAAATGAGTCTATTGAGCTCCATGTTAAGATGATTAATCATAAATATGCCCGTATATTTATGTCTATGTATCAGCAATTGATAGACAATCAGATATAAAGTGACTGTCACTTTATACAGATATAAACTTAGTACCAAATTTGAGAGAATCAAGTAAACATAAAATGTCCAGGCATCAATGGGAAGAGATCTCAACAGCTTCAGATGATAATGGGAAATATGCAAATTAGCTACAAAATAGTACTATTTATCATGAAACTATCAAGGAGTCAAAACAGATCAAAGCAAATCAGTCAGCATTTTGCTCACTTTGATTTAATGTTGTTCCAACACAGGTATTGATGGGATATCCACCAGATTCTCTACTCTTTTCGTTTAATGTTATGACTTAGGGATTTAGTTTGGGTCTATAACAAAAACTGATGTTTGCTGTATGTTTGCAAAGATAGAAAACATTCTCCTCTAGCATTTTAACCTATGATTGAAGTTCATCATCTAAGAATTTCATTACAAAAGGAATAATTCTGGTTCCTTAAGCTAAGGAATGGTATCTTTCAGATATCCTTGCTTCGTTTTTAACTGATAATTGACAAATACCAGTAATCTATCTGTTTTAATCTTGGAGAGGAGGAACAGAAATAAAGCAACCTTTCATTGAATTTTTCATTAAACTGTAATTTTTAAGTATTTTCATTGCATTAAGGGTGGTAAGAATTAACTTTCATTTGAATATTATAATATTTCCCATACTTGCAGTCAAGATAAAACACAAGTACTGGTAAACCTATTCACCAATATCTATTTTAGAATAAGTGGAGATGCTCACTGTTCAGTAAAGAAACACTTTTTTCTTCAGCATTTACCTAGAGCAAGATGTAAATTAATAATAATGGTAACAATATTCACGATGATGATCATCTAATACTTATTGGATGCTTATTATACGACATACATCATTCTAAGCATATTACATGTATTAACTCATTTAATACCATAACAGCTTTATGAAGTAATTAATAATATTTCCTGCATTTTATATATGAAAAAGGGAGGTCCCCTAAAGGTCGTAAGCAGTGAGTGGTGAAGCAGGATTCAGACCTAGCAATCTGACACTAGAGTCTACGTTTTTAATGGTGGGTTTCCTAATCTGCCAGTTTTGACCCATTAGTGGATTGTGACATCAATTTAATGGGTTGCAACTACGTTGGGTTTTTTTTAATAAGACAGAAGAAAACAAAATATTGATTGTTATGCCAGGGTCAGCTTCATGGGCATGTGACCTATACAGTCTCATAGGGCCCCATTCTATGAAAAGCCCCCAGTTTGGCTTAATGATCTGCTGCCACCATCTTGAAGTTCTTAATAATTTTATCTTTGAACTTGTGTTTCGTAAGTGAAGTCCAATGAGACAATGGAGCACATTCATGAGGGGAGGATATATGCATAATATGTGTGCCAATGGCTCCTTACCTTAGGGTTTGTGATGGCTGGTGAGTACAGAACTCAGGTGGACTCATCAATGGGTGGACCCATCAATCGCGTGGGCGACTGTCAAGACTCAAATGAGTATAGGATAAGCATGTTACGTCTGCATCTGAGAAAGGTGTGGTGGGGCCACACTTTCCAATAAAACCAGAACTTGCTTCCAAGGAAGAAAGAAGCCAATGGCATTGTAAGAAATAAGAAAGACCAAGGATAACCCTAGCCTACTCTTTTGTTGATAGAATGTGCATATTAAAAGTGAAATAAATAGCTGAGCTAGTTTTATATACAGTATTTCCACTATTCTGATAAGAACAAAATGCATATGCAAATATGAGCTAAGAAATACAAATTGTGCAATTTTGGTGATTCCATATATGAGTTAAGTGGTCTTATACTATAGCATTATGGCATTGCATGTTATAAAGACAAATGGTATGATTCATCTTAGTAATTTTTTTTTTTTGGTTAAAGGAAAGTTTGCTTTCTTTTTTTAAAAATAGATCTTTATTGGAGTATGATTGCTTCACAGTACTGTGTTACTTTCTGTTATACACCAAAGAGAATCAGCCATAGGCATACATATGTCCCCTTATCCCCTCCCTCTTGAGCCTCCCTCCCACCCTCCCTATCCCACCCTTCTAGGTGGTCACAAAGCACCGAGCTGATCTCCCTGTGCTATGAGGCTGCTTCCCACTAGCTATCTATTTTATATTTGGTAGTGTATATATGTCGATGTTAAGCTCACTTCGCCCCAGCTCCCTCCTCCCACCCCGTTTCCTCAAGTCCATTCTCTATGTCTACATCTTTATTCCTGCCCTGCAACTAGGTTCATCAGTACCTTTTTTTTTTAGATTCCATATATATACGTTAGCATACGGTACTTGTTTTTCTCTTTCTGACTTACTTCACTCTGTATGACAGTCTCTAGGTCCATCCACCTCACTACAAATAACTCAGTTTCATTCCTTTTTACGGCTGAGTAATATTCCATTGTATATATGTGCCACATCTTCTTTATTCATTCATTTGTCGATGGACACTTAGGTTGCTTCCATGTCCTGGCTATTGTAAATAGTGCTGCAATGAGCATTGTGGTACATGTCTCTTTTTGAATTATGGTTTTCTCAGGGTATATGCCTAGTAGTGGGATTGCTGGTTCATATGGTAGTTCTATTTTTAGTTTTTTAAGGAACTTCCATACTGTTTTCCATAGTGGTTGCATCAATTTACATTCTCGCCAACAGTGCAGGAGGGTTCCCTTTTCACCACACCCTTTCCAGCATTTAATGTTTTTAGATTTTTTGATAATGGCCATTCTGACTGGCGTGAGGCAATACCTCATTGTAGTTTTGATTTGCATTTCTCTAATAATTAGTGATGTTGAGCATCTTTTCATGTGCCTCTTGGCCATCTGTATGTCTTCCTTGGTGAAATGTCTATTTAGGTCTTCCACCCATTTTTTAATTGGATTATTTGGTTTTTTTGATATTGAGCTCCATGACCTATTTGTATATTTTGGAGATTAATCCTTTGTCTTTTGTTTCATTTGCAAATATTTTCTCCCATTCTGAGGGTTGTCTTTTCATCTTGTTTATGGTTTTCTTTGCTGTGCAAAAGCTTTTAAGTTTCATTAGGTCCCCTTTTTTGTTGTTGTTTTTATTTCCCTTTCTCTAGGAGGTGGGTCAAAAAAGATCTTGCTGTGGTTTATGTTTATGTCAGAGAGTGCTTTTCCTAAGTCTTCCTCTAAGAGTTTTATAGTGTCTGGCCTTACATTTAGGTCTTTAATCCATTTTGAGTTTACTTTTGTGTATGGTGTTAGGGAGTGTTCTAATTTCATTCTTTTACATGTAACTGTCCAGTTTTCCAGCACCACCTATTGAAGAGGCTGTCTTTTCTCCATTGTATGTTCTTGCCTCCTTTGTCATCAATTAGGTGACCATATGTGCGTGGGTTTATCTCTGGGCATTGTATGCTGTACCATTGATCTGTATTTCTGTTTTTGCACCAGTACCATACTGTCTTGATTACTGTAGCTTTGTGGTATAGTATCAAGTTGGGGAGCCTGATTCCTCCAACACCATTTTTCTTTCTCAAGATTGCTTTGGCTATTCAGGGTCTTTTGTGTTTCCATACGAATTGTAAAATTTTTTGTTCTAATTCTGTGAAGAATGCCATTGGTAGTTTGATAGGCATTGCATTGAATCTTCAGATTGCTTTGGGTAGTACAGTCATTTTCACAATATTGATTCTTCCAATCCAAGAACATGATATATTTCTCCACCTGTTTATGTCACCTTTGCTTTCTTTCATCAGTATTTTATAGTTTTCTGAGTCTTTTGCCTCCTTAAGCAGGTTTACTCCTAGGTATTTTATTATTTTTGTTGCAATGGTAAATGGGATTGTTGCCTTAATTTCTTTCTGATTTTTTGTTGCTGGTGTATAGGAATGCCAGAGATTTCTGTGCATTAATTTTGTATCCTGCAACTTTACCAAATTCATTGATTAGTTATAGTAGTTTTCTGGTGGATAGTATCTTTAGGATTTTCTATGTATAGTAGCATGTCATCCGCAAACCGTGACAGTTTTACTTCTTCTTTTCCAATTTGTATTCCTTTTATGTCTTTTTCTTCTCTGATTGCCATGGCTAGGACTTCCAAAACTATGTTGAATAAGAGTGGTGAGAGTGGACATCCTTGTCTTGTTCCTGATCTTAGAGGAAATGCTTTCAGTTATTCAGCATTGAGAATGATGTTTGCTGTGCGTTTGTCATATATGGCCTTTATTATGTTGAGGTAGGTTCCCTCTACGCCCATTTTCTGGAGAGTTTTTTATCATAAATCAGTGTTAAATTTTGTCAAAAGCGTTTTCTGCCTCTATTGAGATGATCATAAGGTTTTTATTCCTTAATTTGTTAATGTGGTGTATCACATTAATTGATTTGCATATATTGAAGAATCCCTGCATCCCTGGGATAAACCCCACTTGATCATGGTGTATGATCCTTTTAATGTGTTGTTGGATTCTGTTTGCTAGTATTTTGCTCAGGATTTTTGCATCTATGTTCATCAGTGATATTTGTCTATAATTTTCTTTCTTTTGTGATATCTTTTTTCAGTTTTGGTATCAGGGTGATGTGGCTCCGGAGAATGAATTTGGGAGTGTTTCTCCCTCTGCAATTTTTTGGAAGAGTTTGAGAAGAATCGGTGTTAGCTCTTCTCTAAATGTTTGGTAGAATTCACCTGTGAAACCATCTAGCCCTGGACTTGCATTTGTTGGAAGATTTTTAATTACGGTTTCAATTTCATTACTTGTGATAGGTCTGTTTATATTTTCTAATTCTCCTGGTTCAGTCTCGGAAAACTGCACCTTTCCACGAATTTGTCCATTTCTTCATGGTTGTCCATTTTATTGGCATATAGTTGTTTGTAGTAGTCTCCTATAATCATTTGCATTTCTTCAGTGTCAGTTGTGATTTCTCCTTTTTCATTTCTAAATCTTAATAATTTAAACTTCCAATTTAAATTTTCTTTACTCAGAATGACAATAAAAGCAAAATAAAAGACACCATGACAAGCTGAGAAAGAAAGAGACCACAGAAGAAAGGAAAAAGTATATATTTAAGTACCTTTAACAGCACTTTTTACCTGCATTTTGAACAAAAGGTCCCACATCTCCATTTTGCACAAGACCCTGCAAATTACATAGTCGGCCCTGTGCAGTACACATAACCAGGGTAACTACTGTTTCACAAAACTTTTATTTCATGAAACAAATATACATAAGCATATGCAGGTTTCCTGTATCATGATGTAAATATTTTTGTATGATGAGTCACAGAGAGTTTAAAAATCACTTCACTACATTGGAGAAAATAAAAGGCATAAAAACCCTCTCTTCTTGCCACCTGGAAGATAATCCACTTAACGAGGGTAATGCAATTACTTGAACTCCAGCTCCCTGTTATGTTCTATTTCAAGTCTAAAGTCCTCTGTTCAATTCCTAAAGACCATCATACTATGGACTGACTTTCCAACACGCCCCACAGCTCTGCAACTAGACCCCTCACCCGCAGGGGAACGTGATGGCTCTCGCTTCCCTGTCCTCCTCACCTCCTGGCCTCTCCTGAATCAGTCTCCTCCCGGCCACAGCACTTGTCCATCCTTCCCTTCAGGACACAACTCAAGGGCCCCTTCCCCCAATGTCTTTCAAGTCTCTGAAATTTTATTTATTTTTTTGCGGTACGCAGGCCTCTCACTGCTGTGGCCTCTCCCATTGCGGAGCACAGGCTCCAGACGTGCAGGCTCAGCGGCCATGGCTCACGGGCCCAGCCGCTCTGCAGCATGTGGGATCCTCCCGGACCGGGGCACGAACCCGCGTCCCCTGCATTGGCAGGCGGACTCTCAACCACTGCGCCACCAGGGAAACCCTGAAATTTTTATACTTACTCTCTGTACCGTAATGGTACCACATTATAGGCAATTTAGATATTGCCAGAGAAATGATATTGAGATTGTCTCATACTCATTTCTCCCAAAGCCCGTGACATGTAACCTGGCTGGGCTACACGTAGCACTCAATATGGAGCCAGGAGAGGGAGAAGGGACCTAGTTTTTTTGAACGCCTACTATGTATGCTAAGCACATTCGTCACGATTACCCTGTGAAGTAGGTGTTTTTATCCTACTTCATAAAGGATCTGAGGATTAAATAACTTGTCTAAGGCTCCACAGAGCCAGGACCAAGGCCTCAGCTTCTCCCAAGCTTCGGCCTTTTAAATGATACCTTGGAAGAAGCATCACCAACATTAAGGTAATGAACTACATGCTAATTAGACCAAACCTGAGCCAGCGCTGTAAGAGTCACAGGGGAGAGCTATTTTACTTTTGAACATTCAGGCTGCCTTCTAAGTTATGGATGAGAAGAAGCAAATTCAAAAATTGAAAATGGAAATAGCAGGTCTGAGTGGAGGGACATGTGAGGAAGGGTGAGTAGTTTTGAGATTATTCTGGGAAAACAAATGAGAAAAGGGGAGACGATACCCTTTAAAATAAGTAAAAATTGTAGGACAGTGTGAGAAATTAAACTCTGTAGGAATAATGGAGAACTGTCAATTTTTAAAAATTGATGGCTCGGGCACAGAGCTCAAGGCATGAGCTTGAGTCTGGCATGTGCTTTGGACAGAGCGGGAGGAAGAAAAAAGTTTCCTGTGTGTTTTGTTTAATGAATGGAAAGTGGAGGACTCTCTCTGTGAGCTTTTCTTTAAAAATTTTAACCTCCGATTGAATCTTCTAACCATCTTTTAGGACAACTCTTCTTCCAGATGAAGTAAAAACAGTATTTTTTCCTAACTTAGGGTTTAGCTGTTAGAATCCTTCCATAAAAGGCATAATTGCCAAAATAACCACAGGTTTAATACCTGATTATATCAGAAATCCCAGTGGAAATAAAAATGTTAATGTGGAATATGAGTGGAACAGGCATCTAATATGCGGTCTGAGGACATCCATAACAATTTTATTCTTAGCTCAAAAGTGAAAAGCAAGAGATTTAATTTCAGGGTTAAAGAAATTCTGAAAAGCCATCTGTTTCCTTTAGATGTTCCTAAAGCTTACGTATATTTTATTTCATTGAAAGAAGAGCTAAAAATAAGGAGAGAATAATGCATTGAGCTACAGGTATAACAATAGTACATCCATAAGGCAGTGGGACAAACTAGAATGCAAAATAAAAATAATCAAAACATTAAATAACTGTTTAAACAGTGAAGTCACTAAGTTTCATCATAATCAAAGTTATTTTTATTTCCAATCACATTTGCTTATTTGAACATATTTTCTTCTGCGGGGGGCAAAAGCTGAACTTTCATGAAAAAAAGGACTGACTAAAACGTATATTTTCATATGGGGATGTGTGGATTAAAAAAATTGTTATGTTCCTTTTCAAAAAGTCCGTGGCCAAATGAATTGAGCAGAGATTAATGAATTCCACCCCCGGGTATAAATGTAATCTGGCAATCCTCTATCAGAAAACTTTTGGAAAAAGCTTTTAAGCAAAGAGGGAGCTCATAATATCATTGCAACTATGCCTAAGTGAACTGACTTCTTTATGAATACTATTCTAAGAATATTCACACAGTCCAATTTTACATTTAAATGTGTTACACGTTTTTCTTAAATATATTTTAAACTGCACATTTTTAAACCAGATGATAAAACCATATGCAATGGTCTTGAGTGGTCACAAAGGAAGCAGAGACAAGGTTGGTATTTCTGTACATACCAACCTTGTGTGAGTTGGGCTAACTCTACCCCAACACTGACAGTTCTTCACTGTTCCTGTTAACTCAGCAACGGCAAAACTACCTTTTGTGTATCAAGCATCCCCTCTCACTTTCTCGATTCATCTGTTTTACAAAATTCATGCCGTTTGCAACAATTTTACCTTAACTTTGGAAAGGGCTTTGAATTGTTAAAGATGGTACACATTGGCAAATTAACAACTAAAGAAATAAATGCATAAAGAAAGACATTTTTACATTAAATAAACAATCCCTGTAAATGTGTTGCACACCTGACATACTTCCTTGAATTGATTAGCTTGCAAAAAGAAGCTGTAAGTTGCATTGCGTAGGGATCATGACAACCAGGCTTATTATAAATTACCCTGTGTCTGGGGATTTCCAGCCAATAGTTGCCATCCTTGCCTATGTAGCCACCAAACGGGCAGTTACAAAGAAAAGGAAAACTGACAGAAAATGGTTAAGACTACTATTCATTTGAAAGAGGTTAAAAGTACAGACTGTTCTTAAATGTCACTGTACTGAGCTTTCCCACCAGTGGGAAAGAAAAGTAAAAAGTTGCTTTTCCTAATGCATTAATGACCTTGACCTCACCCTTGACCTCCCTTTTAACACAGAGGATTGAGACAATCTGGATCATCTGCAGATGCCCACCAGGCACCCAGATTCCCACCAACACTCTCAGGAAAGAGAAAAAGAAAGAGTTCAGGAAGGTCTCTCCCTGACAGGCAGAGGCAGCAGGGAACTGGCATCACCAGAGTCCACTGGGAATGGCCTCCGGGTCCAGCTTTACAGTTTATTGGCCCTTCCATTTGTCTGTCCCATTCATTTGTTCATCGTCTGAGCGCCAACTCTGTACCAACCACAGCAGCTGCTCTTTAGGTGCTGAGGATACAAAGAATAAGACAGCTCTTGCCCTTGAGGGAAATGGCAATGACTGCAAATCAGCACAGCAGCTGTCCTAGAGGTCTGATGGGCAACAGCTCAGGGTACGGTGGTGCACAGAGGAGACAGTTGTCGAATATCCAGGGAGAAGAATACCCAAGGAAATCATGCCTAAGCTGGTGTGAAAGAATGAATACCATGAGCAAGGCCATGCAAGTTACAGAGCCCACTTGGCCAGTACATATGAGGAGCTGCCTAGAGGCACTGGAAGTGAGGGGTCAGGGTGCTGAGAGGTAAGATCTGCAGGGTGGGCTGAGGCCAGCTGGTGGAAAGAGCTTTGCGAGCCAAGTAAAGGGGTTTGGTCCTGCAGAGGGGAGCCTCTGCAGCGGAAGAACATGCTGAGATTTGAGTTTCACACAGACCACTCGGGAAGTGGTTAGATTTGGGCTGTCGTAGCGGCAAGTGGGAGGCAGGAGAGCCCTGGGGGTGGACCAGTGTGTTAGCCTGGGATGTCAGGACAAACCCTGAGACCTTAATATTTAAGGGGAGGCAGAATAAATAAGAGAGGTCAATGAACGAAGGCTGAAGGACACAAAGAGGTGGGGGGACAACCCAAGAGTGCTGTCAAAGTTACCAGCATAGAGATTGTTTTCTAGAGACTGATCAGGAGAGTTAAATAACAGTAGCATTTAACTATGCTTGCTTTATACCAGGCACTTTGCATATATCAACTCAATCAATACTCATAGGGTTGTGATAATAATAATCGTATTACTATCTCATTTTATAATTGAGGAAATCGAGGCAGAGATCACTTAATGAACTTGTCCAAGATGACACAGTGCTAAGTGACAGGGTCACCCACATGGGGCAAAGACGCCAAGTAAAAGGAAGCTGTAAAAAGGTCATTGGATTTAACCTTCCAGAGGTCAAGGACAACCTTGGCCAGTGTGCTTTCATTAGAAGGTTGAGAACTGAAAAATGATTCCAATAGGCTGAAGCATGAATTGTAGGTGAACAGTCAGAGATATCAAGGGTGAAGTATTCTTTTACATAAGCCAATGAGATCTGAGTCTTGACTAATATGATCTGCTCAGTTCTTATTAGCCAGAGCATTCGGTGAGTGTGTGTGTGTGTGTGTGTGTGTGTGTAAGCACATGTACACATGTGTACACACACGTGTGTTGTATATTCATGCTTGAAAATGAGGAGGTGATAGAAACCAGAAGGTGAAAGAGCTTATGAGACCCTGTCAGGAGTGTGGTCCTGAGGATGACAGGGGGCTGCTGACAATGACCTGACCCGCATCCTTCCCGAAGACTTCCACCTCCATGAAGCTCGCCCTGGCCTCTCAGTCCGGTTTTGGCTGTCCCTCTTCTGTGATCCCCCAGTACCCTGGCCCTGCCCCTGTCATGGGTGGCACCCACCTCCATTCCTGGACTGTGAAGACCAACTAATCTGACTGTGAATACCTCGAGGGAGGGGCCCATGTCTTGTTCATCTTTGTATCCTTAGCCTCTAACAGAGTTATGACATCGATCAATAAAAAAAGAAATGTGTGGATAAGTGTTTCTGCCAGATTACGTGCTTTGAAATATTCCTCTTGGAGCCATGTAGATGATGGCACAGAGAACATGGGAGTGAAGACATTTCTTTTAAACACCTTATCTGCTCTTAGGTCTCCTCCAATTTGGCGGGGTGAGGGAGGGGGGATTTTTATAAATGGTTGCTGTGTCCGTGCTCCAACAAAAATTTGGAAACGCAGAGCTGCTGTGGGACTCTGTGTGCTTTCCAAAAATTTTGAAACGGAACTAAATGTTTGCATCATTTCCGTTAGATATACAAAGAAAATTAGGTTGTCAGTAAGTAACTGTTGAGTATCTGCTACATGTTGGACAACTTATTAGGTGTAATCAATCTAGAGTAGGCAGTAGACAAGTAAATGAGAAAGTTTGTCCCTGACCTGGACAAGCATGAAGCTTAACTGGATAAACATACACACACACACACACACAAATGGGTGTGCATATATACATTATAATATATACACATATATACATATGTATATAGACATATTCATAGGAAGATGGATGGAAAGTTCACAAAGGAACATGAAAAAATGAAGTAGGAACCTGACTATGAAATCAGTGTGCCACAATGAATATTCTAGCCTGCTTCCCTTCACAACAAGTCCCCAACCCCAGTCATTCAGTCATTGCTTACTTCTTTATGTAAACGATATAGAACTTCTAATGTTAGCAAGCCCTTGATTTACTTATGTTTGACACATTACATAAAGAGAGCCTTAAACAGGAAGTTTTGCCTATACCATTACACACATACACACACTAATATGCATGTTCTGAGACTACAGCTCTTTGGTGGGTCTGAAACTCCCTTTTCTTTTTTGACTAATTTCACCTAAATAAATATCCCCCCTAAATCCTGGCAACTGGTCTCCTGCTTTAAGATCATGTGCTCCCATTCATACCAGAGCAGTAAAACAGTACATCACTCTAAAGCATAGTGCAGCAAATCTCCATACACGCCCACACATCACTGTGAAACATTTATATCCAATATTTCAGCCACATGCCTACGTCCTACAGTTCCACTTTCACTTGCTTACAGCTTTAATCACAAATTAGCCAACAAGTATTTATTCTTTGTCACCTGTGTGTTCATAACTGTATGAGGATAAAAAAAGTTTAACACATAATATTTGCCCAGTAGTGGATCTGTATGCTAATTGGAAGTGAACATCCATTGACTGACAAACTTTCGTTGATAACCTGCCCCCCACCCACTATGATCCAGGTATTATGCCAGCATTCAGGATACAAGGATGAACAAAGGCACAGTCCCTGCCCTAGAATAGATCATGTTCACTATAAATAACATTTTATATAATAGGTACCCTAATGAAGGTCTGTGCGAAGGGCAAATGGTACCTTTAAAAAAAAGAGTGCTTATTTTTGACTGAGGGCTCAGTGACAGTTTGACAGAGACAAAGAAATCTGAGCAGACTCTCGCAACGCTTTCAGGAGCCCAGTGGCTGGACCATCCCTGTCTGAGCACGAGCCATGAAGACTAGAGCAGACTTGACAGGACTTACAAGCATGTGAAAGAGACAGGCTGGGCTCTGGTGAGCAAGAAACCACCAGAGTTTCTAAGATAGAGTCCTGATCCTGTCTGCATTTCAGATGATAACTTGTGACTGTCAAGAATAGATTAGAAATGAACAAGACTGGAGTCTGAGAACCCCTCAGGTTCTGCTCAGGTCGGACTGCTCATAGGTAGAGAGGATGTGACCCAGGGAACGGCAGTGGGGTCTAAAGGCAGAAACTCCTTCCAGAGGTGTTAGAAATAGACCAAACAGCAGCCTGTGGGATGCGGCAAGGGAGGAACACAGATGACTCTGAGGTTTCTCACTTAGGCATCTGAGGAGAATACGTGAGGAAGACATAACTGGAGAGGATCTGCGAAGAACGGGTTTAACTGAGAATCTAATTCAAGTTCGAAAATTCTGTACTATCAGTGAAGGCATGCAGGAGGTAGCTGGGATGCAGGACTCGTGTTCCAGGGAGATGTGGATACAGAAGAAGAGAGAGCCTGTGACCTAACTCTGAGGGACACTACACTTGAAGATAGATAGGGAGACAAAGGAGTTACCTTTCTTCTCGGACTGAGAAGGAACAGAAAGGGAAAGGGAAAAGCAACAGACAGGATTTTCACAAAACCAAGGGAAGAGGAGTGGAGAAGATAGCAGGGTGCCCACAAAACATCACCTTGATGTACTGATTTAATTAAGCGATAAATAACACGGATACCTTTTTGCGAACAAACCTCTACCTAAGGTGCCAGTTTTGCGACTCAGTAAGGTCACAAACGTGAAAGGTTAAGATCAGTGTGAGCGAGGATTATAAAGTCTTCCCTGGGGGAAGCTGTACCACTTCCCCTGGACTTTCAGAGAATGTAGGTTATGCAAAAGAGATATGGTGGGGCAGGACACACCAGTCAAGAATTAAAAATAAGAACAGAGCATTGGAGGGGCAGGGATCATCAAGGGACCTAATTAAAGAGACCAGTCCTCCTGGATTCATGGTGAGGGGTGGTGGGAGATGAGCGGTACCAGTCGAGCGGGCTACCGTGGAGAGCCTTGAGGGGCAAGCGAAGACGCTAGACCATCCTAGGTTAAGCCATAGATCTGTCTTCAGTCTTGTCTGCCAGGAACTCCCTGCTCCGTACTAGTAACTGACCACAACAGCCCCGAATGATTCTTGGCAACTCTTTCCACGCTAGCTTCTGCCCTGATAACTGGCTGGGCAAAAAAACAGAAAGACAGAAACGGCCTGCTGGTTTTGCTCACAGGCAGCAAATGACCCCTCCTGCCCAGTGTTCACAGCTGACTGTTCCTTGATTCATCTGATAAACAGAAGGGGGCATTTCAAAGATGTCCAGTGGCTCACCCCTCATAAATTCTCATTAACCTGACTATCAGGGTGGGAAAGAGAGATAAAAGACCTGCACTTCCTCATTGCTTAAAAACTGCTCAAAGGTGGTGATTTTCACACCTGCTGATTTGGTCTTTAAAGAGCCTTGTGAGATGAGAAAGATCACTGTTCATTTTTTCTTCCAGCCTCTTCCTTCTCTTCTGTGGTTCATGCAAAAACACCCTGATTTTAATTCCTAGATGGAATGTTGGCAAGCTTCGATAATCTTCTTTCACAATCTCTACTAAACACACATAGCAGCAGATTAGATGTGAATTATCAGTATCTTAAATAACTGAACCCGATGAACAGAAAGGGGTTTCACTCTTAAGTAATTAGGTGAAAATCAGGTCTGGCTTCTCTTTGGAATCTGGAAGCCTCTTTCTCCTGCAGACAGGAGCAAAAGGTTACAGTAAATTTGAAGAAATGTCTGCACCCAGCTTGGAGAAATTTACACATTGGCTTTTTAAATGAAGGTGCTTTTTATAGCATTAATTGGAGATTTTAAGCAGCAGGTGGTTATTTTATTTTGTAAGGAAAAGTCTAACAGTGAATTATTTTGAGGTTTTTCTCAAGCTCTCTGAAATGAAGCTTTCACTGCCTGCTGCGTAATGGCCTTCTTTTGCCATGTAAACATGAGATCAATATAGTTTTAAACAGAGAGGTTTTTCTAATGCATTTTTGGTATTTTTCAAGCTGTGATTCAGCTGATAGGAGTTCTTATAAAATGTGAATTACAGGAAATTCATATTTATAAGCTTCTGCAAGTAATTTTAGAGCGCTGACTTTTAAACACCTGCTAATGAAGAATTCCAAGAGTAGCACTGTGCACTAACTTTTAATATTTCCTCATATACATCTCTTTCCCTAACCCAGGCCATGGTGGAGGAATCATGGCTTGAGGCCTTGCCAGCGTGGGTCTCTTTTTGTGAGCTTCTGGCCACTGTCCTGAAGTGAGGGTGTGACTCCAGTCCCCTGAGGGAGGTTCATAGTGGCCACTGCCAGGTTTGGCCATCACAGTCTCCTAAAGTGCTTTGTGGTTCTGTCTCTGTCTTTTAATTTTCCCCGGAAGAATACTGAAAATACCACAGCACTGGGAAGGAGGCATGTGGCAAAAACACAAAGACAGGTTTCCCCTTACTCTTTCTGTACTGGTTTCCAATTGCAGCTGTAACAAATTACCATAAACTTGATGGCTTAAAACTACACAAGTTTGTTATCCTACAGTTCTGGAGGTCAGGGTCTGAAATGTGTCTCCCCAGGCTAAAAAATCAAGGTGTTAGCAGGGCTGCGTTCCTTTCTGCAGGCTCTAGGGGAGAATCCATCTTTTTGCCACTTCCAGCTTCCTGGAGCCACCTGCATTCCTTGGCTCGTGGCCTCCTTCCACCTTCAAAGCCAGCAATGGCCCATCATTGAGTCTTTCTTACGACGTCAGCTCTCTGGTTCTGACTCTTCTGCCTCCCTCTTCCACATTTAAAGGACGCTTTGGAGTCCACTGGACCCACCGAGGTAAGTACGGACCATCTCCCTGTTTTAAGGTCAGCTCATTAGCAACCTTTACTCCCCTGTTGCCCTGTAACATAACGTATTCACAGATGCCGGGGATTAGTACATGGATTTTGGAGGGCCATTATTCTGCTTATCACGTTCTCACTAAATCTTTCAGGAAAGGAGCACAAAAGGTTTTCAAGACACTTTTAAAGAAAGTCAGCTGGTCAAATAGAAAGGTTGGTTTAGTCTGTGGGAGCAGTCTCTTCAGAACACATTCTAATATGATAAAAAAAAAAAAAAAAACCCGAACACTTATGACCATGTCTTCATACAACTTGTTAAATGAAGGTAAATTGTTAATGTGTCTCAGTTCCACTATTCTACACTCACGCCCTTCAGAACCAAACTACAGAGGGATGAGTCCCTCTGTCCACACTTAGACCTGACTACTCTCAGGATGGGAGGAGAAGTCAGAGGGTCGCAAGCCCAGTGAATGGCCAGCTCCCTCTCCTGTCATTTACCCTTTGAGATGCCTGGGGTTGGGCTGCTGGTGTCCCTGCCCCCCTACCTCCACCCATACCCCCCACCCTGCTCGGATAATGAGCCCTCTCCTACCTGGGCCAGGACAGCGTTAGCACTTGCTTCCAACCCCTAAGTCCCCAAAACAAACAAACAGCCCTTGTGAGATTTTCCTGAGAGATTTAACAGGTTGCTGTTGTTGTTGTCTCGATGTGGGTTTTTTAATCTTTCGTCTCTTTGAGGAAGAGGTGTAGCAGAGTGCAGGTCCGCCTGCACCTGCCCCTGCCTCATCGCATGTCTTTGAAAGATACCGGAAAGACACGTGTGGAACCAGAGGTGGCAATTCACCGAATTACAGCCGCAACATAAAATCTTTGGAGAAAGTGTGTGATGATTTGATCAGAGGCGTGAAGGGAAAGAATCTCAAAGTGAAAGGACCAGTTCGGATGCCTACCAAGACTCTGAGAATTGCTACCCAAAAAAAAATCCTTAGTGAAGGTTCTAAGCCTTGGGGTCATTTTCATAGGAGGACCCACCAGTGACTCACTGACACACATGGTCCTTCCGAGATTGTTAAGGTGACTTCTATCAGCATTGAGCCCCGGTGGAGGCTGAAGTCACTGCTGCAGACGCTTAAATCAAACTTTTGAAAGTTGATTATAAGTTGTTAAAAAAAAAAACTTTTGTAATTCAACAATATTTATTGAGCACCTACTACGTGCCAGGCCTTGTTCTAAGAACTAGGAATTCACATAAGCAGAAATCTCATGGCCTTGTGGAGGCTGGGAGTAGAAGGGACAGTGGAGATTCAATAGACACAATAATCATGAATATTACATCATATAAGTGCTATGGAGTGCTAGAGAGAGGGAGCAATGTTCGAGCCATAAGGGCAGGCCTCATTTTAAAAATAGCATGTAAACAAAGACTTAAAAAGCATGAGGAATGGATATCTGAGGGGGAATGCTCCAGGGAGAGGAAATGGCTGGGTCAAAGGTCCTGAGGAGGGAAAGAACACAGAAGTTACCAAGTATTAGGAGGGTATAGCTTTTTCACAACAAAAGCTAAAGTTCATTTGAATGCAAAAAGACTAGATCCGATTTTTCAAAAAATTCTCCTCTACAACTGTCTTCAATTTTTTTATCTGAAGACTGTCTATTCTTTTGCCCACCAAATAATTTGCCATTTTCCATTCAATAATGGCAGGGCCCAACCAAGGACCTAAGAGAAACTGGAAGAAGTCATCACTGAGGGGCAAAAATGATACAGAAAAGGGGGGTTTGTGGAAGACACACTTGCCTGACCTGTGACTTGTTCTCCAGATGCAGAAATGGAGCCATGAGGAGGTGTGCGCTCAGGGCACCTCCACCCCCATGACCTCGACAGCATCCCTGCTCTCTGACCTGCCTTACTTCTCTGTTTCCTGGTTCGTCGTCTCTCTCCCTCATGAGAAGGTGAGAATATTCGCTGCCCGAGAGCAGGGATGGTGCCTGACACCACTGATCACCAAGGGGACTCTGGGCCAGTCTAGCCCTCAGTAGCAGGATATGTGGGCTGTCCATTCTGAGACCAGGCCAGGAGCCCTGGTTATAGAAGCAGGCCCATGTGAAAGGAAAAGATACCAGGCCGGAAGCTTAATCTTTCTCTGGAAAAATACTGCAATTACTACATGCAAGAAAAGTTTAGTTTGAAAAGAACAAGCTCCTGTTTCCTGGTACACTCCTTTCCAGCCAGCTCAGATCTGGGTCGTGTTGAGGCAGAGAAACGACCTTTCTCCCCACCCCCACCACTCCCACCAAGTGTCAGTACTTGGAGAAACCTTTATCTGAGAAGAGAGACATTCTCCTCACTCAGATGGAAAGCGATTGAGGTGGGGAAGCAAGGAATGGCAGGAGGTATTAAAAAAATCAGAACTGTAATTATTTACGTGATGAAAAGGTTGTGCTGTACAGAGACACCATGTGATGGAAATATTCCCATCACATTAATAATAATAATAAAAAGACCTTCACCTCCCATGACAAGAAGCTGCAAATCTAAATAATTTTATCTTCTCCTCTGAATATTTCCCAGGGTACAACAGTAGCTCTCAGGCAGAAAGAAATTATTCACTGAGAACATGAAAGTACTCCCTTTCAGAAATGACTTCAAGATAATATTTGCTATGTGACTTTGGTAATTTTATACACACACGTATAAGTTTCTTTTACTAAAATGCTCAATTTTGTTGATGGAGCAGTTTAAACTTTATACAGCAATTTCATCCACTGTAACAGATATAAAAAGGTCTATGTCTCTGCCATGTCTAAAACATCAGGATTATCCATAAAGTCAAGCAGTGCATTTAAAAATTTGTTCATATAAAATGCCATAAAATCAAAGCACCACATCTCAGTTAACCAGGCACGGAAATATTTTAACTATTGTCATATCGCATAATAAATATTAACTCATTAAGTTTTCAAATACCTAAGCAATGGAAGTTTATACCTGCCCTGCGAACAGAAGGATGTTTTCCCGTTTAAATGAACACACCATTGCCGTTGTATTTCAGAACTTTGTCTTCTGTGTAAGTTCACAAAGTTAACTCTATCAGCATGTTCAGGTACCAAACGCACTCACAAATACTAAAGTGTAAGCCAGAAGACCATCAAAATTAATTAGATCATTATATTTTAGAGCCCCCAAAGGACTCAAGAAAGCAAATGGTTCAACCCTTTCATTTCCCAATTGAGGACAGAATTGTTGGATAATTTGCCCAAGGCATGACTAGACCTATATTTCTCACTTAACACAGGCAATGCTCTTTAATTTACACGAGGCTATATCTGGTTGCTAGACAAAATATTATTGCGGGGGAGAGGGGTGTTAAACATGGGAAATCAATTCATGGTGTTGCTTTAGCAACCATGGAATTCTCTCTATAGCTTAACACAGTGCCTTTTGGAGAGTCAGTAAATAGTTGCTAAATGTGAATGAATGGATGGAATTCTTGGAAAAAGTATATTTGCTTCAAAGTATACTTCCTTCTGGCCACGGGAAAACTGGGCAAACTCTCCTTTCTGCATTTGCCTGGGAGCAGCCTGGGAAACAGCTTTCCCCAGTCTGAAGACATTAGAGCATGACTATCCCAGGTAGCACTTGATGGTTTTCCCTATGTTTAATTCTTTTTTTTTTTTCCTGTTTCTAATGTGTTTTCAAGTGGATGTAAGCTCAGTAGGCACGAGGTTCTTATCCGATTACAGTGGTATCAGACTTCATAAGAAAGTTCTGATGAAACATCCCCTATTCCAAACATTACACAATTTTTCAATTTAGGTGTACTAACGTGCTTATTTCTAGAATAACCCTAGTAGCCTCACAACTCACTCAACATAAAATCACAGGAGGTCCTGTTTCCCGGACCTTCACCTGATTCCCTTCCTAAATAATTTATATTTTTTGTAAATTAAGCCTCTGCCCATTCAAATGTGGTGCAGCTGGTTGTTTGCTTTTTCTTTGTTTAAATCGCCACTGTTTCCAAAAATGCCAAACACTTACCATCGGTGCCATTCTTTTTGATACTGGACTACTTGCTGAATTCACTGTTACCTATTTCATGTGTATGTCTCCTTCTGCCAATGAAATTATAAACTGCTTAGTGTCAAGAGGCACATTTACAATATCACAGGGAATAGTCAATAAATTCGTGTTATTTCACCTCCAGGTTAATTGTTTGAAGCTACTGGAAAGAAAGAGCCATGTAAAAAGTGATCTCCAATCAGGCAGTTTAACTAGAAATCTACTCCTTCCCGAACTGTTTGTGTGCATTTAGGAAAGGAGGCAATAATGGAAAGAAGTCCAAAATAAGTTCACTTAGCATGTCGTTAATGAGGAAATTTCCTTATTTCTTTTATACAGGGCTGCTAGTTTGATAGATGAAGAAAGCATCAAACATAGAATATTTGTATTTCAACATAACAGTTAATGGACTCACTAATCCACATATCTTTGTGTATATAATGGTAAAATTTGGGTTGGAAAATAACATGAGTATGTGTATATAAGTGGGTTGATTCATCCATTATTTTACTTAACAAATATTTACTAAGTGTCTACTAAAGACCAGATTAAATGCAAATTATGGTCACCCTTCCTTCAGTATCCACAGGGGAATACCTCCAAGACCCCTGTAAATACCAAAATCTGCGATGCTCACGTCCCTTATGTTAAATGACATAGTATTTGCATATAACTTACCTTAGATTACTTACAGTACCTAATACAATGTAAATGCTATGTAAATAGTTGTCAGTGTGCATAAATTCAAATTTTGCTCTATGGAACTTTCTGGAAAATTTTTTTCGCATATTTTCGATCCGCAGTTGGTTGAATACGCGGATGCAGAACTCACGAAGGAGCACACCTAAGCTGAATCTTAGAAACAAGTAAGTTTTGACAAAAAAAAGTTTGGGTGGCAGTATGAATGCAGAGAATTTCAGACAAAGAAGCCAGTAAAAACCAAGAGGGAGTATAGGGCATGGAGGAAATCCCAAGCCATTTAATGTTGTAAGAGCATCAAGCCCAGTTTAGGGGGTACAGGAATACGATGTGAAACAGTCATGAACTTGAAGACCTTCAGCTTTGTCTGTGGGTGACGGGGAGCAACTGGAGGGTTTTAAGCACGTGAACCACACATAGTCAAATTTTGGTCCAGACAGGTGACACTGGAAATGAGGACAGAACAAAACTCAGGGGGAAAGACCAGAAAAAAAGGACACCTGTTAGGAAGTTACTGTTGCCTGTTGAGAGCAAAGGCGAGCCTAAACAAGGGCTGTGGTAGAGAGATGAAAATTGGGAAACGGTCCTAATATTTAGCAAGTAAAGTCAGCAGGATGTGGTGAACAGTTGGGAATATGAGGTAAGGGGAAGAAAGAAGCCAAGATTGTACATAACTTTTCGGCACAGATAAATATTGCTGACATTGCTCGAGACAGAAAGTGTTGCGGTGGGAGATGGTTAGTGTAATTTTAGGAATGTTGGGTACAAAGTCTTTGAACCACAAAAAATGCTCATCTGCATCCAGGTGTCAATTTGAAGAAGAGTCTCTCTCGTGGACCCTATTTGCTTCAAAAAACTTATAAAAATAGTTGGATACCATGTAGAGAGCACACTGCCAAATATCTAGATTATGGTAAGATGGAAAAGATAACAAGTTACAAAATCAAGACCCAAAATTAGGTGAACAGGCTGAAATACAGACCAACAAGATGAAATTTAATAGGAAAACATGAAAAATCCTGCATTATAGGATGGGAGGATGTAACCTGACAGCTCTCCGTGTGAGTGTAAATGGAAATTTTAGTAGCACTTAAACTTAATATAACCTATATTGAGTCTGAAAACTTGGACTCCATTCATAGAAATATGTAATACATTTTAATCATACATTTTTCAGATTGGGGTGGGTCACAAAATCCTGAGTTCCATAAAAATGTTTCAGCGGCCACCACAGTACGTGAGGAGGAAAATCATGAGCAGGTGGGCCTCCCAAACTATCCAGAAAACTCCCTGCAACCAGAAAAGATCTCCGTTTATGTATTACACAAAGGGGACTTTTTGTAAAATTTCCTCTAACGAAAGGGCTCCACTTCCCAAACCACTGACTGTGATCCTAGGGTGTAATCGGCCCATAGTAAATTCTGCACAAGTCAAACCACATCTTGGTGTTCGGTTCCAGGCATCTCATATTAAGGTGGCCACTGAAACACTCCAAAGTTTGCAGGTAGAATGTAACCGGGATAGGAAGATGAAGCAATCCTTCTCACTGAGGAGTGGCTGAAAGAATTCAGGACGTTTTAGTTGGAGAAAGACTGAAATGAACATCAGCACCTGTCTCCAAATTTCTAAAGGGCTACCAACTGGAAGAGTCATATTCTCCACGCCGTCCTTCTGATGGCTTCGCCGGGAGCAGAGTGGAGATTACAAGCAAGTAGATTATGGGCCAACACAGAAAAGTATTTACATTTAGAGTAAGAGAAACGGTTGCCCTGTGAGGACAAGAGCTCCCTGAATATATGCAGGCAATTCTATCAGCTGGAGGAACCATTATTAGCTTTAACAGCTATTGTCTTGCAATTCTAGAATAAAAGACATGTGTAATCCAACTGTATTTTCATTCGATGCCTCAACTCTGCAGTAGACTGCTATTCTTCCCATTTTCATTCATTCTGCCAGTACCAAGCATTCATTGGAAACATGAATATTTTCAAACATGAATTAGATGTGATCCCGGCCCACAAGTAGCTCACAGTCCAGTGCAAGAGGCGGATTTGTCAAGAAGTTATTGCAGGTGCATGTGGTAAGCACAGCTGCAGTAAGGAAAAGCTACGAAACCTGCCTGGAGAAGGAGTAACATGAATGGCATCCCCTTCATGTCAAACGAAAGGACAGGATACTAGCCTCCTGCTAGACTCAAGTCCCTTTTAGAAACACATTTCTCCCCAGCACCACTATCTTATTTTCAATAACAGGTGGACCGCCTCATGCAAAGTCTTTTCTCACTTTATTCGGTAAGTCTGCTTCACCCAAGTATTGTAGGCACTAATTGGGATGACTGCCTGGTTCACAGGCAACCCTTTTTCCTTCTTGTAACAGCACTACTCCTCCAAACACTGAGGTGGTCATGTGACCCAGCTCATCATAAATCATTATTCCCCAGCCCTGACAGGCCCCAGGGGTGGACACATGCTTGTAAGCTGGGCCAATCAGAATCCTTCCCTGTGATTTTTTTTTTTCCCTCAAACTGCAGTTGAAAGTTCTCTTTACTCTCATGTTCCTGGGCTAAAAGGATATAATCCAGGAGCTGTCTACAGCCACATTCCCCTCACAGGAGGAAAGTCCGTGTGCAATAAGGGAGAATGAAGCCAAGGGGCTAGAAGAATCAGAGCTGAAAGATACAGAAAGAATATTGTGGATTTTTGTATCCCTGGTTCCAGGTTCTGAGGTCCCTGGCTTTGCCCTGGACTTTAAAATTCTTTTTTCAATTCTGCAAATTATCTATTTCAGTATTCAAAGTCACTTTCAACAAAAAAATACATGTAATGAGATTATTCTATAAAACAAAACTTAGGAAATAACACACCAACCCAAATGGGTGTGAGATGCACAAAAATAGAAACAATATGTATTTCCATTTTTCAACTAAGAACATTTCTGAGCACTAACAATGTGGCAGGTGATGTGTAGGTGCTGGAGACAGAAAACAGATATGCAAACCAGTCAGTACAGGTATGGACAATGTAAGTGCATATAGATTTGGGTGTAGCTGTAATGTAATAGTTAAAATATGCATAAAGGGGCTTCCCTGGTGGCACAGTGGTTGAGAGTCCGCCTGCCAATGCAGGGGACACGGTCCGGGAAGATCCCACATGCCACAGAGCGGCTGGGCCCGTGAGCCATGGCCGCTGAGCCTGCACGTCAGGATCCTGTGCTCCGCAACGGGAGAGGCCACAACAGTGAGAGGCCCGCATACCGCAAAAAAAAAAAAAAATATATATATATATATATATATATATATATATGCATAAATATCATACATGGCATAATTTGCAGGTTAAAAGGTCAAAATATTTGAGAACCAATGAACAGCAGCACTGACCAGTTAGAAATCATAAACTAGTATGGCTATTGGCCATAGTAACAAGTACAAGCTGAAAATCAGCTCTTATTATCATCAGATTACTTCTTTTAATTCACCCTAAAAATTAATTATCCTCCATAACTCCTCAGTGGCTTTAAGGGGATACATCAGAAAGTAGGAAGAGGTTAGAGGTAGTAACTGAACATTGAGTTCATGCCAGTTTTTCTGATTACAGGCATCATGCAATTTATCTCCCGCTAATTGAACTGTAAAGTTTTTTTTCCATGGGGGTTTTGGGCTACATTTGAAATGGTTGGACTTTTATAAACTCCTTTGGTCAACAAGATAAGAAAAGGCCTTTCAGTTGTATTGCTTTCCAAGCTCTTTCCATGAGGTAATTTACACTGTGGGCCTCAGTGGTGGAAAATCATTAATGTTATTATTTTGATTACTAGGTATTTTGGAATAAATGACTTAAAGACTAGAGAACTAGTCAGTTTCAACATCAAAGTAATCCAAAGAGCCTAATCGGCACTCTGCCATCACATATGGGCTGGATTGATAGAACATGTTTAATAGCATCATGCTGGGGGCAGAAACAAGAGATAGCCTACACAGGGAAGTACCTGATAAAGATGGGAAGACAAAGAACCAATCCCTTAGCAGCTGAGAGTTTAGGATATTCATAAAGCTTCCACTACCCAAAAGCAGCAGGGGCAACTTCATTTCCATTAAGAGAATGGGAAGGAAATTGAATATCATAACAAGATAATGGGCTCCTGCTTGTGCACAACTACTTGTATAAAGTCAGAATGTCTGCTGACAAAGTGCTTGTTACTGGTATCGAGACAACCGGGAACAATGAACGTCATTTGTACATGCTTCCTCAGGGGAAATTCTTTTTCCCTAGTTGTGGGATGCAAGGACTTTTCAATCTCAGTAACAGAATACAAGCTGAAGTTTCACCATCAGTTTAGAAGACCTGTGACCTTCAGCCAGCTGGGGTTGGAAAGGAAGCAGTTTGATGATCCATGATAGCTATGCATAGGGAACATAAACATTAAAAGGGGAAAAAAAATTGCTCTTGTATTTTACTTTGTAGTTCTCCTACAGGAGGCCTTTCAAAGACTAGGACCAAAAAGAATAGAAAGAACTATGAGTCTTAAGCTTGTACAATGCTAGCATTTTCTACATGGAGCTTCCAGGATGGCAGGACATTTTACTTAAAATATATTTCATGTCATTTTACACTAAAGCTTGACTATATCTCAAATCACGTCTCACAGGTCACAATCAAAGGTACAATCACCAGCTTTCTTCATATTTTGATGGGAAGGTTTCAATGAAGAAGTGAAAATTGAAAGATCTGCAGAAAAAGTATGCAATGAATCATATTTTTAAAATACCATATGTCCTCTGGAATTTTAAAATAATTTCTAAAATATTCCCTAACTACAAAAACTCTACGGCAAAAACAAAAAAACCCACTACTTTTCCATATTCATGAAAAGCTCACTAGGGAGAATATTTAAATATCTTTTGGCAGTGTTTTTAAAGACTTACAAAGCACTCAGAGAATAATCTCAAGAGAGCATATTTAAATAGTCCGCCCTCCCCAAAGTTCTTCCAACCTGTGATTATTTACTGTATGTCTTTCTATATTTTAATTTCTATAGTTTTCTATAGCCCGAAACCCTGGGCTTATGAATTCCTCTTCTAGAAAAAAGAATTAGTGTGGGAAACTCCACACCTGCAGGGTAACCAAGTCTTATCCCACTTGTGATAGGAACCAAAGCTAGGCCTGGTGGGAGGCTACCCATCTCTGCAGACTCAGACAGACTACATTTAATCCAGGCTCTTCCAGCTGCTAGCTGTGTTATTCTGGGCAAGTTACCAAACCTACCTGTACCTCACTTTCCTTATTTGTAAGATGAAGCTAATAAGAGTCCTACCTGATGGGGCTGTTAGGACTAAATAAGTTAATGTATTTAAAGTGCTCAGAACAATACCTGGCACTTTAAAAGTATTGAATATTATTAGTACTACTATTATTTTTATTATTATCATTATCGTTGTTAAGAGAATGACAAATTCCACTTGCCTATTGCTACAGCTTATGTGGGGCTGAGGACTAGTTTGGAAAGAAGGCGCAGGCATGGCCTGCAGCCAGAAGCTGGACCAAGTTGTCACTGGATCCATGATTGATTCTGTCGTGAGTTGGAGCTCTTACGGGGCAGGAACCCTAGACCCCTGAAAGGAGATGGAAGCATCCCAAAACACTGAGGAATGGGAGTGGGAGTAGAGTGGGAGTGAAGAGAGGTCCGGAGGGAGACAGAGCAGAGAGACAGACAAAGGTCTAGAGATAAAACTCAATATGTCCTCACTACCTGTTTCACAATTTGAGTTAATATTTACTTCTGGGCTTCCCTGGTGGTGCAGTAGTTGAGAGTCCGCCTGCCGATGCAGGGGACACGGGTTCGTGCCCCGGTCCGGGAAGATCCCACATGCCGCGGAGCGGCTGGGCCCGTTAGCCATGGCCACTGAGCCTGTGCGTCCGGAGCCTGTGCTCCGCAACAGGAGAGGCCACAAAAGTGAAAGGCCTGCATACAGCAAAAAATATATATATATATATTTATTTACTTCCTATCTCAATGCCTGTTCTTCATTTCAGAACTCACACCTATAAGAATCACTAATAAGGCTTACAATGCAGCTTCCTGCTAAGGAGAACTCATCTTCTCATCAACGTATATAAGTATCATCCAAAAGATCTCTGAACAGACAACCAAAGTTTCTGCTTTAGAAGCAAATAGTTGCCATAAACAGAGCATTTTCAACCTAGAAAGTAAAATCCAGAAGACTTCGAAAGGGATCATGTTGCTGCTAACAATGAAAATTTAATTCTGTTCCCAAAATCTCTAAAGGAAAATCCAGAAATGGTGACCATCTGTGTTTGCTTCTAACAGTCCAGATAAAAATACAAGCAAGTGCAAAATGATTTGGAACCAAGAAGCCTAATCAAAAGATTTTCCTTAGGGCTTCCCTGGTGGCGCAGTGGTTGAGAATCTGCCTGCTAATGCAGGGGACACAGGTTCGAGCCCTGGTCTGGGAAGATCCCACATGCTGCGGGGCAACTAGGCCCGTGAGCCACAACTACTGAGCCTGCGCGTCTGGAGCCTGTGCTCCACAACAAGAGAGGCCGTGATAGTGAGAGGCCCGCGTACCGCAAAAAAAAAAAAAAAAAAAAAAAAAAGTATGTGAGATGGGCTTAAGAGTAAATCAAGGGTGGTGGGGAAAAGACAGAAAACTTACCCACTGTAAAGTTACATGAGATGAGTTGTAATCACCCTGACCTTTCATCACATGGATGCCTCTGACACCTTAGACTCTCCTTCGTTTGATCTGGCCAAGTAAATGTCACCAAGTTCAATGAGAGCAACAAATTCTTTATCTTAAGGGCAGAATCACCCTTAAGCAGAGTATGAAGCTGGTCTCCCCACCTGCCCGTCTCCCGTTCTGTGTCCTTGCCTACACTTCCTGTCTAGTCTCTACCTGGAGACCGATGCTCCGTGTCCTCCTCTGGCTCCTGTCAGTGTCCTCAGGGGGCTCAAAGCCCAATCTTTCTTGGCAATGCTCTGTGTCCCAAATCATTCTTTCCTCCACCTGCAAACCCCAGCAAAACCCCTCAAGGCAAACTCATGTACCAGAAACTGAAAGCAACATGATGGACTGAGGTGACCCAGGTTCTCTCCTGCTACAAATACATAAAATGACAGATAAAATGTGAACACAAAAGTTTCATTCATTGCTGAGCTCTAAAGAAAGGGCAGTCCCCAGCTACTGTACATAAAGAAGGGTGCCTCAGGGGTTCAAGCGGAGATGGACAGGGATTTAAGCTCTAGGGTCTGGGAGCCAGGATTTTTTTTTTTTTAACATCTTTATTGGAGTATAATTGCTTTACAATGGTGTGTTAGTTTCTGCTTTATAACAATGTGAATCAGCTATACATATATATATATCTCCCCATATCCCCTCCCTCAGGCCTCGCTCCCGCCCTCCCTACCACACCCCTCTAGGTGGTCACAAAGCACCAAGCTGATCTCCTTGTGCTATGCGGCTGCTCCCCACTAGCTATCGGTTTTATATTTGGTAGTGTCCACATGGTGGAGGGCTGGAACCAAGACCACAGCATAAACCTGGAACCATTTCAGGGGTTCCAAATCTCTGACAAGTGGACTTTAAAACCAGGCACAAGACTAGGAAGCAGCAAGAAAGCTTGGCATCTCCCTGGGGTCCTTGAGAAATCACAATTCCTACCACATACTATGCAAAAGGCTGTAAGATCTAAAGTTGTACTATCCAAGTACTGAAGAAACCTCCAGCCAAGAAACTAACCATAAAACTGGTCCAAAATCAGGAAAATTCCCATGGTCTTAGCAGAAGCAAATGCACTCTGAAGGGATGCTGCCTCAATCCTAGGCACACAGGACTGTCTTAGCAAAACGAACAAGCTTCCTGTGGAAGATTGGCTCACTGTCAAAATTTGCAGATGAAGTGCAGAAACTAACCACCGTGAGGGAGAGTCAGTCAACACAACAAAGAGAATTAGCACTCCCAAGGGCAGGAGATGATAGAACACTTTTTAAAGTGATCACTGAAAAGTGCATTCAAATGATTAGAGAAATGAAAGAGAATAGAAACAGCGCCGAAGGAAAGGAACAGTACAAATAAAAACTAGCAGGTTTGGAAAAGGGTCAAATAAAACTTCTAGAAATGAAAAACATTGTCATTAAAGTTAAAAACTCAGTGGACAAGATTAAATACCAATAGATTAAACAGATTATCCCAGTTGAAGAGAGTACTCGTGATCCGGCAGATAGAGCTAAGGAAATCACCACAATGCAACACGAAGTAAAAATCATGAGAGATCAAATTCCATCTGGCCAAATTCTAACAAAGCAAGTTGAATATTTTTCCATAAAATGGTTATCAATCATGAAAGTATGTAATGTTTACTCTCAAAGGATTATTTACATTTCTTTTAAAAATCTATTGTTCCAAACGACTAGATTTTTAGCAGTAAAAATTTAGAGAGGGACTTCCCCGGTGGCGCAGTGGTTGAGAGTCCGCCTGCCGATGCAGGGGACACGGGTTCGTGCCCCGATCCGGGAAGATCCCACATGCCGCGGAGCGGGAGAGGCCACAACAGTGAGAGGCCCGCGTACCGCAAAAAAAAAAAAAAAAAATTTAGAGAATATTAATTCCCTAACCGATTTAATTATGTGCTATCTTCCAGGTATTTACTTGATGAACCTTAGTGTAAGACCTGTCTTAGTTAATGATGAAAAGTCTCAAGTTGGTAAATGGAAGAAAGCCAGTTTTTGTTTTTTTGGTTGGTTTGTTTGCTTTTAAGTAACTCTTGTCTTTCCTATATGCATATATATGCTTCCTGTTGCTTTGCTTCACAGAGCACATATAATGAAGAGAAATTGCTGTGAAATGAGTCCCACTTTCTCACTAATTTTCATTATAAAATCAGAAGTGTATATCTGTAGGAAAAGGTAACCCCAAAAAAGATTAAAACATCCTGTAAAACAGTTTATTGAGGATCAGGTTGGTCTTAATATACATAAAGGGAGTCAACTACAATCATGTTTTGAAGAATCCCAAGAAAAATCTTTTCCAGCCAGTGCCTACTACCTGGGATTCCACTAAAATAATCTCAGCAAATGCCAAACAACAAGACATTATTATTTTTAACTTGGTGCAACTGAGCTTCTTGTCGTCTTTTCAACAGGTGATTTTACTGGGAAGGGGGAGAAACAAGAGATGGTTGGAGGGCTCTAGTCATCTAAAGATGAGGTACTCTAAACTAAAGGTGGATGTGCTAAAGAAGGGAAACAGATACTGAAAGAGAGGAAGGAGAACGCTCCAAACTTTCCAAATAAAGCTCCATTCAGTCTCTCTAAATACATGCTGTGCTCTCTTTAATTCAAGTAAGGACTGGTTATGGGTCATTATCACACACAAAAGGAAAGTGGTTTGAAGGAGTGCTGTTTGGAACGTAGGTACAGCAATGGGCTCTGAAGCCAGAGTGACCTGTTTTGAAACTCAGCTAAGTCCCTTAAGAGCTGTGTGATCTTCAGTCTGTTCTTCAACCTTTCTTCAGCTCAGTTTCTGCGCTGGCAAGCTGGAAATGAAATGCCTTCCCAGTTGTTGTGGGTGTTCAATGAAAATGTGTTGAAAAGCACTTAGTAGAACACCAGCACTAAGTAGCTGCTCAAAAAATGTAGCCATCCTCGTTACTGCAAGACATGGCATGATGTAGTTCCAGGGAGCCGGGCTTTGGATGCAGACCTGGACCCCTTCACTTACCAGATCCAGGACTTCACACACAAGTTACATGGTTTGAACCTCTTCAAGTCTCGGGTTCCTTATCCATAAAACTGAGATAGTAGCTGCCTTGTGGCACTGTTATGAAAATTAAATTATACCGCATGCATAGAGAATTTAGTATGGTGCCTGGCACACAGAAATCCTTAATCAGTGGTAGGCACAATTTGCTAAAACCAGTTTAAGTGGCAGGGGATGTGTGATTAAGCAAAGGTCACTATATGACCTTTGGAATATTAAGACACTAAGAGGCAAATTTTAATCTGTAATTCCTTTGAGGGCAGAAACATCTGTCTACTATATGCCTGGTCCTCCACATATTGAGGGCTAGCCCATAAAAAAAGATGTGCTGGGGCTTCCCTGGTGGCGCAGTGGTTGAGAGTCCACCTGCCGATGCAGGTGACACGGGTTCGTGCCCCAGTCCGGGAAGACCCCACATGCCGCCGAGCGGCTGGGCCCGTGAGCCATGGCCGCTGAGCCTGCGTGTCCGGAGCCTGTGCTCCACAACAGGAGAGGCCACAACAGTGAGAGGCCCGTGTACCACAAAAAAAAAAAAAAAAAAAAAAAAAAAAGATGTGCTGATCCACCTCACATAAAAAACACAACAAATTAAAATGACTATAAACATTTTCAAAATATGAACCTCTGCATAGGTGCTAAATTAAAATGGGAGCTCAATAGGGAATAGCTAGTAAGATGTTCGAAAATATAATGCATCTGTCTTCACATTATGCTAATTAACCTAATGCCCTTACTCCTTTAAAACTGTAACTGCCAATGACCAATGTGCCATCCAGTGAAAAGCTTTAGTTTCATTTTTGCGTTTAATCATTTTAGGTATTTGTTTTCAGAAATTAAATAGAAAGATGTATAATGAGGTGACCGTAATCTCGAAGGTTCCTTCTACTTTGATTTCTGTTATTCTCATTCAATATATTAAAACTCAATCCTACAATAGACCATTCATTCTGAAATGACTCACTTAAGAATACTGGGTGATTCCCTAAACAAAGGAATTAGCAGAGTGAAAGGCTCTGCTTTATGATTCTATTTAAAAGAAGGTTAATGTGAGCTGATTGCTTTCAATGCCTCCGTAATTAAAAATATACGACAATCATAGCTTCTTGGAGATGGGTTAGAAACCTATTTAACTACTATAAATTACTAAAATTCTACTTAGGGATCTTATGGTTTGAGTTCCGTGGAGGAAGACAATTCTCTATTCACTACGGTACCTTTTTAAAAATTTATCCCATTAAGAAGTTCAATACAGCTTCTCTTCTAAAATTTTCAAAGAGTAAAGCCCTAACTTTGCTCACAGCTGTGCTGCTATGATATACAGTAATAGAGCCTTTCCTGAATGAATAAGTTCAGAAGTTTCAAGATAAGGAGTGGATGTGTGAGTTGCAAAATGCCTGTACTTTAAGTGTCTATCTCCATGACCCTGTGTGTATTTTATCCAAACCTAAGTAAACCCAACCAAAAGTGTTCAATTAAAAAACAAAAATGTTAAGGGATGGAGAGTGAGGAGAGACTTCATTGAAAGGACTGCCAGTTATCTGGAGAACCACATTCCTCAGGAATGTTGTACACTTAGCCCAGTGCTTGGAGATAGACTTAGACTTGCTGAGTGAGTGATTCTGGTCCCTCCCTGATCCCGTTTCCCCTCAATATTACATTTAAGCTGCAATATTACTTGAATTGTAATTTTAAGAGTTAAAGCTCTTTTTTTTTCTGTTTCTGAATGAGATCACTAATACTAGTCTAACAGGATGAAATATGTTACATAGGGAGGAAAAATTACTTTTACTCTGCCCTCTGCCAACTAAAACATTGTCACTTGCCATCTGGTTCCAGAGGAATGAAGTCACTAGCCACTTCAGTCACTGACCTTCAACACACCCTGAAAGGAGTTCAGGGTGGAGATGAGGAATGAGGCAGGCACTCTGTGCTCTGGGAAAAACCGGCAGAAGAGGCCTTCAGATAGTTAGATATTTTCAGGATAAGACTTTATGAGCTCAATTTCTTGCATCTCCTTATATCTAGAAAAGCACTAAAATCATTAACAGAGACATCTGCTCCTTGCGACTAGGAGCAAGCCTCTGCCAAAATGTGTGCTTGACCACACGTACCCCCTTCACTAAAATCGATGTAATACTGACCTTCCCCCCTACCTCTTCAGAACAGTTCCTCAGAGCTATCTGTGAGGCCATATCCCAGGCTACAGTCCTCATTTTGCCCCCAGTAAAACTTAACTCACAACTTTCACACTGTGCTTTTTTTATTTCAGTCAATACCTCTCATGTTTAGTGACTGGGGTTTGTGAATCAAACTGACAAAAAAATTAACAGGGGAAAAGGTTTATTCACATGCACGTGGAGGCTTCACAGCAAAGAAGTGAAAACCCAAAAAAGTGGCTAGGACTGGGGGCTTATATACCATTTTAACAAAGGGTGACACACTGTAGAAAAGTGAGTAGACTAAGGGGAGGAGTTGGGGCTTCTAGGGGTGGTAAATTGCTGGATGGTAAATATGTGGGCGAAACTAATGGAAGATAAGGGTTATTTTGGTGAGGTTTGTTTATACAGTCTTAAGTCAGTGCCATCTCCAGTGGTAAGGTTAAGAGTTGTTCTCTTCCTGGTATGGGAGGGGGAGACAACTTTACAAATGAAATTTTATGCTCTGCTTTTAGGCAGAAAGGGAGAGGAAGGAGAGTTCCTCCGATGTCTGCTGTTTCCAAGTGGTCTTCAGCTCAAAATAAGTCTTATGCCAAAATGGCACGTATTGGGGCAGCACGCTCACTTTAAGAACAACCGTGTAGCAATAAGTGAAGATAGTAGTAGGTTCATTCATTAGCCACTGGTCTGTGCTTTAAGCGCAAGTGTCATGTGAGAGGCTTAATTAGCAGGCTCAAGTCCTTTGTGATTCGCTAGGTTTTGACCCCAGTTCCTGGCAGCCTTCCTCTCCCATCCTCTCGACTTCATCTGATAATCTCTCACCTGAGGGAGTAAGGGGTGGGGGGGTGCGATGAGTGGTGAAAGATACCAACTGGCAAAAAGAACCTCCAGGCAAGTTGGAATCCACTGAGTTAGGGGTGAGTGTAAACAGGTAACCAAGAGGAAAGAGGCCAATATCAGATTGTCAAGTCCAGGTTACAGGGCCAAAGGAAAAGAGAACAAGGCCAAAGGTCAACAGAGAGTGGACTGAGTCACAGGCCCTTGTCTGCTGCCAGTATTGATGGCTAAGGTATAAGTGGCGCCACTGTGCTTAAAAGACAAGGACCAAATGAACCCCACAGAGGTAAGAGGTTTGCAAATATTATACACTCCCTCCTTATGGCAATAAAAAATGTGTTCTGAATATACATATATTCTATGCATTAAATTTTTAAAGGCATGTGCCTTCTAGTGCTACGAGGCAAGAGTTATTGGTGGTACAATTATAACACACACAATATGCACGCACAGATATATATAAAATATGTGAACAATTCTTTAAAAAGACTGCTTTAGAGGGCTTCCCTGGTGGCGCAGTGGTTGAGAGTCCGCCTGCCGATGCAGGGGGCGCGGGTTCGTGCCGCGGTCAGGGAGGATCCCACATGCCGTGGAGCGGCTGGGCCCGTGAGCCATGGCTGCTGAGCCTGCGCGTCCGGAGCCTGTGCTCCGCAACGGGAGAGGCCACAAGAGTGAGAGGCCCGCGTACCGCAAAAAAAAAAAAAAAAAAAAGACTGCTTTAGAATGGAAATAATACAAATTATTCTGCAAAATATCATTTTCCAACTTACATTCCAATCCTTACACCTATCCTATTAATTCAGCACTAAAAAAAAAAAAAAAAAACAGAAAATATAAATCATACCCCTAAAGCCCTACTATACCAGACATCAAAATTACATAGCATGATGATGCATAATTATGGCACTTTCAAACAGCATTTGAGAGTGTGTCACAAGTGATGAAAAATGTAATTTATTTCTACTGACAGATATTAATTGCTCTGTGTTAGAAAATGTTTGAACCATTACTGATAAGCAAAACTGGTAACATAAATGCCTCAAAAACAACGGCAAGGGAAGAGGTATAGTTCTAATCATAAAAACTCCCATAGCATAAGGAAAGGCAATTTCTCAAAGAGGACATCTATTATTAAAATTTGTAAGTCGTTGCCATGACACAGTAGGAAGAGGCTCAAATGTGAAGTCACTTCCAGCAGGTCTAAAGTGTTATTGATCTCTTATATAGCACTGGCTAATTGGGGTTTAGGATTTTGCCCTGTTTCCTCAGCAAATTGTCTTTGTTAAGGCGAAACTGGATGGTTGCAGGGGAACTTTCAGAACGAACAGGAGCATATGTACAGAACAGATTATTCCTTTAAAATTGAAACCGAAATGGTCACAAATGAATTTCACTTGTGGTTTAGCAGGGCCGTGCTTTTCCCCTGTTAGTACTAGGGCTACTATTACTTTTCGTTGATTTCAGTCTGTTACTTTAGAGATTATGGAATTGGGGCAGCAATGTTAGGTGATGCTGGCTTCCATAGCTTGTGTGGCCAACAGAAGTCATCAGAAATCTCATGAAACTCTGCTATTTTCAAGAGAATTCTAGGTGAGCTCCTTCGGTCGGCCAACTCCATTGCCACCCAAAACCTATGTCAACAACCACACCCTTTTCATTATTAGAGTCTGTCTAATCTAATCCACACCTGTATAGCATTGCTTCCAACTCTCTGGTCTTGGGCACCATTCTGACACCTTGTGTCTCAATTCTGCCCCACATCCTTACATCTCTTATTTCTGTCAATAGCACTGCTAGTCTCTTAAAAAGCTAGGCGGGATTTGTTGAATTATCATTGAATCCACCTTAACCCATCCTCTAAGACTCCTGATTAATCTGTTACCACCTTGCAATGCACATTATCATCTCTAATCACATAATTTTTTCCAGGGCCTTTCCAGACTCCTTCCAATCCCATCCTGTACACAGACATCAGATCATTCTCCCTAAAACACTACTTTCACCACATCAGAACACCGTGTGCATACTCATTCTCTCCAATGCTTTGCCTCTGTAGCTGCAGAATAATTTCTAAGTGCATTAGCTTGACATGTAAGGCCCTTTATGATCTGACCTCAGCCTACCTCTATGGACCAGGCTACCATCACTTTGCTAACTAATATTGTTCCCTCTAGCTAGTGTGATCTGTGAAATATAAACACAGAGTAGTTAAGCTTTCTTGCCTCTGGATTTTCACTCAGGCAAATTCCCTGTGAACTCACATCCTTGTTTCCCATTTTTTAAAATTTCAGATCAAATTCCAGGTTCTCTGCAAAACCATCCCAGCCCATAATGACTGTCTTCTTCTCCCTATTGCACTCATGCAGTTTGTATTACATCCTTCCTTGTACTGTCCAATCTCTGTAAGTGGGGCGTCCTGATTCCAACCAGATCACAAGCCCCCAAGGGCATGGACTATGTCAAATATTTCCAGAATCCCATAACCTATGCTCAATGAATGCCTGCTGACAGAGCTGTCTGATCAACTTCTTTAACAAATAGAATCCAAAGGAAAGGGAGAATGCCATGCTGGCCTACAGAGCAAAGCCACAGAACCAAAAGGGTAAGCGACAATGACTGGAACCAGAATTTTAAGTGGAGGATAAGACAGAGCTGAATGAAACCATGTGGAAACATATACAAATTCAAACACAGCTAGACCAAAAGAGGAAGTCATGGTAAAAGCAAACAAGAGAGCAAGAGGATTTAATGGGCAAGAAAGTGGTAGAGTGGTGACCATTTTGCTGTGTATACAAGCACTGAATCATTATATTGTACACCTGAAACTGATACAATATTAGCTGTCAATTATATCTCAAAAAAAAAATTTAATGAGCAATAAAATAGAAAGCAGATGGTAAGGGTAGGATGAACCTGGAGCCATTCCAAAGCCAAAGTACAAAATTAAGAAACGTCACCTACCTGACAAATACAGGACATGGCTCTCAGCAGTGACAGCACAGAAACATTTTTCAAGGATCTCGGGAATTGTTACCAAGTTTGGCCCTATGCTGAGTCACTAAGCAAGTCTCAACAATTTAAAGAGATTGAAATTATTTAAGTACATTCTTTGACCACAGTGGAATTAAGCTAGAAATCAAAAAAGATACTAGAAAATCCAAAAATTTACTGTTTTGAAATTAAGTAATACCATTCGAAATAACCCTGGGTCAAAGACAAAATGACCATGGAAATTTTTAAATATTTTCTATAAATAATGAAAATAAGACAAAGTAAAACATGTTGGATACAGCAAAAGCTCTGCTTAGAGGGAAATTTATGATTTTACATGTATATATTAGAAAAAGGACTGAAAATCAATGCTCTAAATAGCCATCTCAAGAACTTAGTAAAAGAATAAGTTAAACTCAAAGAAAGGTGAAGAAAGGAAATAACAAATATGAGGGCAGAAATTAAATGAAAAATAAACAACATATAACAGAGAAAAATCAACAGAGTCAAAATTAGTTATTTTAAAAGAACAGTAAACTTGAAGGACCATTAGCAAGACTGATTATGAACAAAGTTTACCAATATGGGGGAGTGATAAATAGTACATTAGTATAGATCCTACAGACGTTTTTTAAAGACGATATAAGAAATAACTTTATACCAATAAATTTTAAAATTTAAGTGAAATTAACTTTTAAAATGTAACTTACCAAAACTAACACTAGAAAAGATTAAGAAGCATAAATATCCCTAAAGCTATTAAAGTATTTTAAAATTCACATAAAGAAAATTCCAGGTCTAAGTAATTACAGCAATGAGATACAAAAAGGACAAAACATCATAGACAATTTGTTTACTCCAAAAATACAGTTAGTTTGATATCCAAAAATCAATATAATTCACCACATTAGAAGAATAAAGGGGAGAAAAGCATAAATATCATTTCAACAGTTACAGAAAAGCACTTAATATGATTCGAAACCCATTCCAATTTTTAAAAAATCTCAGCAAACAAAAAAGGAAACTTCTCTAATAAATAGAACCTCCTAAATCTGATAAAATGTATGAAAACTTAGACTAAACATCATTCTTAATGGTGAAATGCTGAAGGCTTTCCCCTTGGGATTAAGAACAGAATAAAGTTGTCTGCTATCACTAATTCTATTCTATTTTGTACCAGAAGTATAAAAAAGTAAGGAAAAGGGCTATAACAGTGAAAAGAAAGAAATAAAACTGTCATTATTTGCAAGCAAAATGACACTGTATTTAGAAAATCCAAAATAAATCACAAAAACTATTTTAAGTGTTAGGGGAACCACTGACCAAAACCACTCACCCTGGCCAGGCAAAGACAGTAACAATTTGCATGAGTTATTTTATGATGGGAGATCCTGGTAAAGAACACGGAACTAACAAGCCACTGTCAAGTAGAAGAATACGGGAAAGGTCAAAAGGAGAGAGGAGACACCAGTCCACATGTCCTACCAACCTCCCAGAATCCACCTTGCTGGAATCCATCTTGGCTGAGCGGTTCCGCTCGCCACCAGAAAGGACCCTGAGTCAGAAAGATTGGCCAGAGACAACCTGGAAACTAATGCCATCATCATAAAACTTGAGACTGCGAGCCACGTGGCAGAGCAGTCCTCCTAGGTTCCCTTACCCTCCTGCTCTCCACCCGGGTGCCCCTTCCCAATGAAGTCTCTTGCTTTGTAAGCACATGTGTCTCCTCAGACAATTCATCTCCAAGTGTTAGACAAGAGCCCACTCTTGGGCCCTGGAAGGGATCCCCCTTCCTGCAACCTAAGTAACAGTTAAATTTAATACTGTTACAGAAAACAATGTCAGATTATAAAAATCAATTGTATTTCTAATAGATCAGCAACAAATAATTATTAAATTTAAAACAACAGTATTTATAACATCACCAAAAAAGCATAGAATACCTATGAATAAATCTAATAAGAGATATGCAAAATATATAAAACGTAAGTGAGAAAAATTAAGAAAGACAAATAAATAGAGGGACATATCATGCTTATGTACTGACTCAATATTTTAAAGATTGGTCTATAGATTCAATTTGATCCCAATTAAAATCCCAGCAGGTGTTTTTGTGGAAATTGGGAAGTGGATTCTAAAATGTACAGACAGTCTTAAAGAAGAACAAAATAAGCTGAAAGCTTTATCTTAACTGATGTCAAGATTTATGATAAAACTAAAATAAAGACAGTGGTTCACAAGGATAATAGACCAATGGAACAGAATAGAGCAGGCATAACTGGATTCACACATAGATAAACATCAAATTTAAGACAGAGGAAAATGATGAAATTTTCAAGAAATGGTACAGCATCAACTAGATATCTACATGGAGAAAAACTAATCTTGACTCCTACCTCATACCATAGACAAAAATCAATTACAGACGGATTGTAGCTTTAATCGCAGAAAATAAAACAACGAAGCTTCCAAAAGAAAACATGAGTCCTCGGGATAGACAAAGGTATTTTTTAAACAGGACATGGAAAACACTAACGCTAAAGAAAAAAGTTAATAAATTGGACTTGAAGATTACAGACTTCTATAATTCAAAAGAAATCTTTAAGAGAGTGACAAGCCACAAAATAAGAGAAGATATTCTGATATTCAACAAATGAGTCATTTATAAAGAACTACAAATCCCTATGAAAAAAGGCAGACAATCCAACAGAAAAATGGACACAAGACTTGCATAGGAACTTTACTAAAAAAATATCAAAATGGCTAAAAGACATATGAAAAGGCACTTCATCAGTCATCAGGAAAATGCAAATTAAAATTGCATTGAAATACCATTACTCACCTACTAGAATGGCTAAAATTCTTTAAACTGACAAGAATGCATGTTGGGGAGGCTTGTAGCAACTGGAATTTTCATACATCATTCGTGAGAATGTGAAGTGGCACAACCATTTTGGAACATTATTTGGCAATATCTATTAAAGATGAAATACATATCTCATATGACCCAACAATTCAACTTAAGTACTTGCATATGTTCACCAACAGATACATAGCAAAATGTTTATAGGAGCACTACTCACTAAAGCCCCAAACTGGGAACAACACAAAAGTCCACCAACCGTGGAATGCATAAATAATGCTAGAGTAACACAATGGAATACTATACTGCAGTGAGAATAACAAACTACCGTTATGTGCAACAGAATGAATGAATCCCACGAACATAATTTTCAATGAAAGCCAAACATAAATAGGTTGCAATATAGTGTATAATTCTATTTTTAAAAGTTCAAAACTAAGAAAAACTAATCTATGATGATAGAAGTCAGGATAATGGTTTTCTTCAGGGGGTGATGTCTGGAAGGGTAGAGGGGGCGGGTCTTCTGAGTTGCTGGTCATGGTATAATCTACACTAGGTCTTTGTCCCCAGGTCCTAGGTTCCTGACACAGAGCTCCTAAAACCCTTGGAATTTCCTGAGTGACGAGGGTGACATGAGGGTCTTTTGTTCTAATGAGGTGACTCTTGGCAGGCACCTGGATACCTCCAACCTGAAGGAGCTGGGTGACAGAAAAACCAAACCTCGATTAAAATTTTGGAACTTTGGGCTTCCCTGGTGGCGCAGTGGTTGAGAGTCTGCCTGCCGATGCAGGGGACACGGGTTCGTGCCCCGATCCGGGAAGATCCCACATACCGTGGAGTGGCTGGGCCCGTGAGCCATGGCCACTGAGCCTGCGCGTCCGGAGGCTGTGCTCCGCAGCGGGAGAGGCCACAACAGTGAGAGGCCCGTGTACCGCCAAAAAGAAAAAAAAAAAAAATTTGGAACTTTAAGCTCCCTTCCCTCCAGCCTCCAGGGAGGGGAGAGGGGCTGAAAATTGAGTTAATCATGAATGGCCAGTGATTTCATCAATCATACCTACATAACGCAACCCTAAATGACCAGGTATGGAGAGGCTTGGGGATGGTGGACACTTCATGCTGGGAGGGTGGCGCACTTGGAGAAGGCATGGAGGCTCCTCCCCCTCTACCTTGCCCTGTGCGTCTCTCCCACTTGGTTCTTCTTGAGTTGTATCCTTTATAACAAACCAGTAATAGTAAGTAAAAGCACTTTCCTGAGTTCTGGAAGGGGGTGTAGGGGTGTGGTGTAGAAACCCCCGACTTTGTAGCAAGGTCAGACAGAAGTGAGGGTAACCTGGGGGCCTGACACTTGCAGTTGTCACCTGAAATATGATCTGCCTTGCGGGACTTATCCCTTAAACCTATGGAGTCTGATGCTAACTGCGGGCAGTCAGAGTCAGAATTGAATTGAACTGTAGGGCACCTAGTTGGTGTTGGTGAATTGGAGAGATGGTGTGGAAGAGACACCACGTATTTGGTGTCAGGGAAAAGAACACAAAACAAAAAACCTCGCACAGATAATGTTCTATTTCTTGATCCGGCTGCTGGTTACGTGGGTCTACTCAATTCGTAAGATTCATCAAGATGCCAACTTATGATTTGAGCACTCTTCTATATATATGCTATGTGTCAATAAAAGGTTTTTTTTAAGTGTGCCCAGTGTACACCAGTGTGTGTGTCTGTGTAGCCACTCACTCTTCTGGGAGACACTGGGATGCTCAAGGGAAGAAAAGGATTTCCAAAGATTCAGACATTTCCGCTGCTTGGAGCTTAGGAGAATAGAGTGAGTAGCCTGGGTCTGTGTATGAACAAGAGAGGGATTCGTCAGGAGGCTGACTGAGCCTTTGTAAAATTTCGTTTGGTGGGAGGGTAAGGGGGGACTCAACTGATAGTCATGCCCCACCATTTAACGTGAGAAATTAGAAATGTAAATAATCTCTAATCCAAAGTGGCTTTTAAATCCTCTATTAATGGAAAATCCAATATCATGCAGACAGCACTACACAAAGAATAACTTTGCATTATAAACTGAGTAAAATCCATCAACTCAGTTTGGTTTTCAGAGCCTCCACGTGTTAGTGGTGTGGCTGTTAGCGCAGCAGCGCAGTGCACGAATTCAGGGGCCATCAGACCACGCTGATCTTTTTAAATTAAATTATAACAAGATTAATTTTTCAGTTTTCCCCACATAGAGCCATATATCGCACCTCGGCTTTAATACTGATTTCTTAAGGCAAGTAAGCAGTCTTTTCCCTAACCTATTACCTCTCCTTGAATTTAAACAAAAATGTCTCCATCTACGTGGATGTATATCTCCTTTGCCTGGGCACTGTAGCAGGCAGAGACCTTGTTAATCTCTAGGCCACTGGGAGATGTTTGGTTAGAAAATCTCTTTCAATCAAGCTAACTTTGATTAAGAAATATCATCATAAATAATTGAAATGCCTAAATTCAAATAAAAGCACAGCAAAAAAAAAAAAAAAGGTCACACAGTGTTTGGAAAAATTCCGTCATTCTCTCATCACACTTTACAGGGAGCTAACTGCGTGTAAGAAACTGAGCCAGATGCTGGAGTCATGAAGATGAATAAGGCAATGATAAGGAGGAGTCCTGGCTCACAAATTGTTCAGGGACCAGTGGAGAAGGGCGATGTAACACGCGCTATGGCAAAGTCACGTACTGCTATTGCAGCCCGAGAGAGGGAAGGCTCAATGCTGAGAGTGTCAGGACCAATTTGACAGAAGGGATGATGCCACTGTGAGTCTTAAAGAGAATAAAGTTAATGGGAACCGGGAGGGTATTCTAGGCACATACAAATGACGTGGCAACAGCTCATGGCATCAAGAAAACTCTCAAAAGTTCTATACGCCCAACGTGCATGCAGGAGGCCGGTGGAAGATGAAGTTGGAAAGAAAGGCCATGAAAGTGAGAAGCTCCTGAAGGAGGTTCATTAGAAACAGTTGTGCGGTTTTAGGACATTGCTGGCAGAGTTATCAAGGGCAGACTGGGAGGGCGCTCAGGAGACCTAATCTAGAAGGCTGCAGGGGTCTGCGTGAAACATACAGAGCTTAAATCAGGAACGACCAGGCGAGGAGGACCAGATTCAAGAGACTCTAAGAAGGTCAAACCTGTGCAAATTAGCCCTGATTGAATGTGGAGAATGAGGGGCATGGAAAAGTCTAGGCTGACTCTAACGGTAACAGGATTAAAATGATGGGAGAGGTAATGTGGAGGGGATTAGAAAGGAATGGGGCAGGGATGGGTCGTGTCCCGAACTTCCACGCCAGCTGGCAGAAGCCACAGACTCCCCCTCTGGCCCCCACCCACCAACACGCATCACTCCTGGGTTTCTGGCTCCATGGGACACTGAGACAAGGAATGAGTGAGGAAAATTAAGTATACAGAGGCAATTCAGAGTTTGGGGAATTTTTTTTAACATGTGCATGTAGGGTGCCTGTGAGAAATCAAGGTAGAAATTGCAAGTAGTCAGAAATAGGGCCCTTAGTCTAAGAAAAGTGGTTGAACCTGGAAACAAATTCCAATGTCCTGTCCGTAAGGATGCATTAAGGGCGTTTCCTAGCAAGGGATACATAATAATGAAAAATGAAAGTCCTTCGGTCACTTTAAGGAAAAGTCACAATTTTTGTTGTTTTTATGGGCAATGGCCTTTAGTGTAAACTGTGATGTTCACTGCTCCCTAATTCCAGGTACTAAATAAAGTTCCTCATTTCTGACTTGGAGATCATCTCAAACTAATTCCTATCTCCTTACATAGATACTGCTATTAACCACTAGCCTCTTCAGGCACTTTGTACTTTATAAAAGTGTTTTCACATTCATTTTCATTAATGTTCCATTATGATGAAAATGCTAAATAACCATAATCGTGCTTTTAAATTATAACCTAAGGGTGAACCTGGGAATAAAGTCTAAAGAGAATTTGATGATTCTCTCAACTAATTTCTAAAAATTAAACAGCCAACCTGCCTCACAAATGAAAAATTGCCTTATATCCATCTACCTACTACAGAAACTTTTTATTCCTTTGTCCCTTCTGTCTGAGGCTTGCTCAGAAAATAAAAACCCCTGAGGGGTGAACTCATCCATCTAAATGCTATCGAGTGCTGTCGTAATTAGATCTGGAACTCTGTTTAAGTTAGCAAACGTTACCAAATTGAAAATGTAATAAATCTCAAACATGCGAGGATGGAAAGCACCAGAGAAAACATGGAGACCATTTGTTAGTAATGGTGCTTATTGGTTCCTTTTAAGTTTTTGTCCTGGGTGGCTAATCTTCTTGTCTCCTAGAATAATGACAGCCCACCCCATTCATTCCCAAATTAGATGAAATCATTGAGAACTTCGGTGCCAGTGAGGGGTAAAAGATGGTATTCTTTTATTTAATTGAGAAAAACAGTCATTGTTCCCTTTTGCTCCTAATACATTCCTGGGCTAGTCTGACATGGGAACTGTCTATGCATTCACTTGGATTTTTTGGTAGTTTTACAGTTACAGAGGAATAGTCATTCGTTTTCAGACTGCAAAATTTTCACCTCATACGAAAAACAATTTTAGAATTCTGAACTATCATTTCCTTCGAATCCCTCACTAAGTACAGTTTAAATCAATTTTCTTGCTATGATTTTTTGGTGTTCAATTTCTCTACAGAATGACTCTGCCTCTGTTTTTGATCTGAGATGTTAATGCATTTTTACCTTTCCTGCTGCTGTGCACACAAGGTTTATAACACTGCACTAGGGACAATGTCTGGAGGAAGATCATTGCGCTGATATGAGTTCAGTGCCTTGCATTTGGCCTTAGCTTTTTGTTGGTGGTGGTGGTGGTGGCTTTTTTTGTCTTATAAATGAATTTATTTCTTAAATTTATATAACATTGCGGCCCTGTAGGTAGCTTTTTTTTCTTATTAGTTATCTATTTTATACATATTAGTGTGTATATGTCAATCCCAATCTCCCAGTTCATCCCACCACCACCACCACCCCCTCCCTTGCTTTCCCCCCGTGGTGTCCATATGTTTGTTCTCTACATCTGTGTCTCTATTTCCACCTTACAAACTGGTTCATCCGTACCATTTTTCTAGATTCCACATATATGTGTTAATATGGCCTTAGCTTTATATAAAATAGACACAGAATCACTCCAACACATTTAGGCTGTAGGCAACTGTAAAGTCTGATTAGGGAAAACTCTAATCATGGGGAAAACTCTAAACTTGGGGGCAAAGGACCTTGTTCACAGGCTGTGATACCTTGGAAAGAAATCGCTGTCATTTATTAAATGCCTTCTGGCTTGCTGAAGACTGCAAGACACTAAACCTTTCTGCACTTTGGTCTTTGGCTCTGTAAAATGGAAATTATGATTTCCATTTATGAATAATATGATTTCCACTTAGGAATAATACCTACTTCTCAGTGTTTGTTCCATGAAACAAGTGAGGTAATTAGAGGTACAGGTGCTAACCAAAGGTTTTTCATTTCTACTTCTTCATGTCCTCTTCCTGTACTTGCTCCTTAAGAGTCAGGTTTGGCCCTTCTCTTCTCAATCTGTGGGTCCTTCCTGGGCATCTTCTCCTTTACCTTGGCTTCAGCTCTCACCTATTGGCTGATGACCCCCAGATCTCCATCTGCAAGGGGAGTCTTTCCCTTTCCAGCTGATCCATGCACACCTCCACCAAATTCCAGGTAGGTCCCTCTAACTCACCGGGTACAGCCTTTCTCTCCTCCTGAGCACATTCCCTAAGAGTTACTGACACCAACCATCCCCCTTGTTACCCAGGCCAAATACTCAGTGTCCCCTTGGATCCCACTGACTCTCTCCCACCTTCCCAGATGGTCTCAGGTCGTATTGCCTATCTCCTACGTATTTCTCAAATTTGTCCTCTCCTCTCTATCCCACTGCAAAAGGCTATCAAGTCCACCATCATTTCTCTCCTTGTCTACAACAGGCCTTCTAGATTCCCCTATTTCCAAGAAATCCTCCTCTGATGTCCTGCCCATAACCTCGTAGCCCAACCCAGAGGTCTAGGGCAGCTTCGCTGGACAGTTCCCATACACTCCCAGGCCTTCCTGCCTCAAGTTCCCGAGTCTCTGCCCTAGGCCTTTCTCTGGCCACAGAAGCTTGTTCAGCCTGAGTGTGGGACAGGCCAGAGTACTCAGTGAAATGTGGTTTTTATTATGGCATTTTAAAGGGAATGAAACCTTGCTCAACTTCACAGAAACAATTTGGTATTATCATCTACTTGTATAAATTAAGAATAAATGGATAGCTTTAAACCAACAAAGCTCAAAAGTACTCTATACATATTTTCTCTTTATCCCCATTGTGATAGCATGCTGCATGGTGATTTGCAATAAAGATTATATCTTCTTTCAAGAACAACTAGGATAACTGAGAAGAATAAAAGTAGAGTTTATATAAAAAATAGCCACAGTGTACAAAGGAGTCACAACATATTATATGAGTGGAGAAATACCTGTCCCCTGTCAGGTAGTACCAAGTAGTATTAGTAATTCTTCCAGAGACCGTATTAAACACATTTAAGCAGAAATGGCCTTGTTCTCGGGTACTGTGCTGCTACTTTCTAAATAGGCAAAATTGACATGGAGCCCTAGGAGATGACTTAGTACCAAGGAGGAACAAATTGTCAATGCTCACAACATAAATACATTTGGTATTTATGCGCAGTAAACAGAGTTTGGTCATGGAAATGGAGAAGGAAATTTTTCTTCTTCCTCGAGGAAAATGTCTTGATAAAGATATAATTACAATTACCCGAAGAAAATGTGTAAGTGCTAAGCTATTAGTATACAAGAGAGAAAATGGAGTTGCCCCACCGATTAGCAAAGTGTGGTACATAGTAAGTGCTCAGTAAATGTTTATTGAAGAAATGAAAGTGGTGTTCTAGAAAAGGGGGTGGGTTCATAAGTCTAAGGGAAGGGGAAGGAAATTCAGACGCAGTGACGGGCTTGGGATGCAAGAGCTTAAGTCCTAGGATATTCAAATAACTATTAAAAAATGGGATTTGGCCATTTGATAAATAAACTAAAGGTCAACCTCAAAAATATCCACCTTCTTCAAGGTTCCCAAACCCTGAAAAAGTAGGTTTGGTTGCTGAAGACTCATCCCAGCCTGGTATATACTAAAGACTCATTATTATACCACATTGCGGAAGAGGAAAATCTCCTTGCTAGTAATAATAACTCCTACCACCTACAAAACAAAAAGAGCTCAAATCAACCGTTCTCATTTACAAAGAGAATATGAAATCCTGAAAAATGGAACAGGGAAAAACGGAACTCCTCAAAATCTCTCAGATAAGCTTCAGCATTGACTGTGATATGTCAACACTCTTCACTAAAGGAAGACAGGTCGAAGCACTTACACACGAAAGCCTCCCTCCTCCCGGACTCTTGGCATCAGTGCCCTACAACTGCATGAGGGTGTCACCTCTTAGCCAGTGTAGGCCAGCATGGCAATTTCTAGAAATCATTAGCCATTGATATACCCTTTGACTCTGGGAAAACTGGTTTCTCCTCTTTTTCCCCCTTTTGTAAAACTAGGGAAATGCTGTTTACCTAATTCTGAGGATTTGTAGATGAGGCTTATAAAATATCAGATTAAAATCCATAGTTGAGATGTTCTAAAGCATCTAAAGTATCAGAATCGTACCATAACCCAGTGTTTGGAATTTGTCACCCTTAATTTCAATTGTCACCACAAATGTAGGCATAATGGACCTACACACACACACACACACACACACACTCAACACTGAGTGCTACTCTGAGCAGGATACTCTGCTGGGTGCTTGCCTGTGTATCACGTGTGAATAATGGCCGAGGAGCTGCTGATAGTCCAATGGACCAAGTCCCCATCCTGGTTTTATTTCACCACAGGGCTGGCAATAGGAAGAGGAAGTTGGGGAGGGGGGAAGGGTAGTAAATTCCATGGCTACTTCTTCCTGTCACACTGTCACCTCCCACCATCAGCATCTCACAGACATTCCTGATATCAGACCCCTCCCGAACCAAGTCTAGGTCTGGGCCCTACTTCAGAACATATGATGAAACGCCCAGCCGGGGTAACCCAATTTTAGTTTCTTCCTGAAAAGTAGAAGAATTACACTTCAGAAACTCATCATTGGTATGGATCCACATTTCTCTATGATAAGGTATAGAGAAGTTCAGAGCTAACTTCAGAGGCAGCGGAATCAAGGGGATGCTGTGAAATTTGTCTGGGTCCTTGATGGGCACGGAAGGAGAGAGGAGCTACTTAGAAGTAATAGGTAGCATCTATGAAAAGGGAGTTTGGCAAGCCAAAGTCTGAAGCCAGGGGAAAAAATCAAGATGAGACACTCCATACATCATTCTCTTTCAGAGGATCAACTGCTACAAGAACCTCAGTCTGGACCTCAGTGTCCCCACCCCTATAATTCCAGGTCCAGCCCCTCAATCTCTGCCTTTCTCCTCAGACCCAAACCCCATGGGATCCCCAACCTCAAGACTCTGGCCGACACCAAGAATTTGACCTGGGGCAGCTCTGCATCCCTGGGCACCAGGGTAACGCGAGTTCCTGGCATTCAATATGGAACTTCTAGTTCATTTCCCACCAGGAACATTACGGTACGCTGCAGCTACCTCCATGGCACCACGAGTACAAGGTCAGAATTAAGACGCATTATGGGTTAGATAGAACTGTACGGGCTACTTGTACGGAAAATGTGATGCAATTACCAAAATACCTACTTAAAACAAATTTCTGCAGTAAAATCTTCCAAAGGTTTGGAAATATCTACACAATTCAACAGCTCACAAACTTCTCCTTTTGAAAACAAAGAGTATCTTCACATCCCAACCCTCAGCTACATGAAAAATAGCCCCCAAGAGAAGTTTACTGCCTCAACCTGACATCAGCTGGAAAAGAATGCCTTTCTCACAATGCTGCTCCATCCAATGTATAAAGTGTGTAAGAGGTCAGGATATGAAAAGAATCTTTTCTAGAAAGGGCTAGGTTCTTACTCCTCTCAAACTGAGATAAACACCTTACTGGTATTCAGCCAGCCTCTAATTTCTCAATATCCCAGCTGAAAGTGAGAGTATATACAGGCATACCTCATTTTATCGTGCTTTGCAGATACTGCACTTTTTACAGATTGAAGGTCAGTGGCAACTCTGCGTTGTCAGACGATGGTTAGCATTTTTTCGACAATAAAGTATTTTTTAATTAAGGCATATACACTGGATTTTTTTAGACATAATGGTATTGCACCCTTAGTAGACCACAGTATAATGTAAACATAACTTTTATATGCACTGAGAAATCAAAATATTTGTGTGACTTGCTTTATTGTGTTATTTGCGTCATTGTGGTAGCCTGGAACAAAACCCACAATTGCTCCAAAGTATGCCTGTATTCCTAAACTAATTTTTATTACTAGAATTTGAATAGCACAATAAAACTTCAAGGGATTACTAAGACCCCTGCTTTGTGAAGTCATCTTGGTGCCTTCTTATATACTGTCCTCCGGTACGGGACATCCTTAGTGGGTGATACTTGGGAGAGCACATTTGGAAAACATGCTTCCTGTTTTTATCTTGAGTCTCTTGGGACTGCGAACCGTGCAAGTGCCTGACCTGGCTCATCAGCTGAACCAAAGAAGCTCAAGTTTCCATGTCCCCTGATCTGACTCTGAGGATGGACCGTAGTAATGCTTCATGCTTGGGGCGATGCAGCAAACCATGTGCAGTTTGTAGCCATTAGAAAAATTCAAGAGCATGACTGCCCAAGGGCAGTCACCCAGCAAGGTCATAATATTCAGACACCCATTCCCGGCACTGCATCTGCTCCCTATCATTAATCAGGAGTCTAAACATCACACGTTCCTTGGAAACAGTCAGTGAACGATACTGGGAGCAAGCTAGGAACTGTATCAAGGGTACTAATCCGTGTGTGCACACGTGCACGCCCACACATAACAGAAAGAGAATCACATCCTTCAAAATAAAACAAGTCTTGGGAATTCACTGGCGGTCCAGTGGTTAGGACTCTGCCCTTTCACTGCAAGGGGCACAGGCTTGAAGAGAAAACAGGTCTTGTTTTTGCTTACATTTTAATACTCTGCTTTTAAAAAGTATTTATAATTATCAATACCGCATAAACCATAGCGATAACAGACCGGGATATTTTCTCTACAGATTTCCCAATATTCTAAGGAGCCCTAAACCCACTATACTTCCTGTGTTCCAAGCGGTCTAAAAAACACTAATTTTTTTTCATGTAAAAAATTATTAAAAATATCAACGAATACAATCAATCCCAAAACACTATACAATATTTCAAAGCAATCATCATTACAGCTTTGCTCAGAGAGGAGAGAATAGCTAGGTAACAGCCTCTAAAACCTATCTCAAGGCACCACTCAGGTGGAAAGTGCAAGGAAAACATATGCTGGTCAGTTAAGCTGGCATTTAAATGCAGCACTAAAAATGCATTTCACGCCCAACTTCATCAATCACCAACCAATCTTACTTTGCATCTTGGCTACCAAAAGAAAATGGGATTTGTTTCCCTGAAGAAATATGTCACTGCTCTGCTTGAATTATTAAGCTTTATTATTACAGAGAGAAACTGAGTCGGAAAAAAAGAAGAAGCAAGAAAAAGAAATAAAATTAGACCCAGGTTGCCATCTACAGACTGTTATCAGCACTGCTCACTCATGAAGCATTAGATATCAGAGTACCAGTAAATATCAGCAGTAAAATAAAAGGGTAAATGTATGACTACAATCGTAATGATAAAAATCAAGATAGCCTACAAAGTCTCCTTTTTTCTAATTAACGTGAGAACACTAAAGAACACTGGTCAAAAATTTGCACAATTTAACATATGCTAGAAAGGAATCATCGATATGCATCCTAACTCTTAAAATTTAACACTTACAAATAAAATTGAATAGATTACTTAATTCCAAATTTAAAATATTTTTAAGCAGCAAAGACTGTTTCATCTCTATAATCAAATTCTTGCATTTTTTATGCCATATTTGTATATATTGAGAAATGATTACCACAGTAAGTCTAGTCAACATCTGTCCCCACACATGGTTACAAAACGCTTTTTCTTGTAATAACTTTTAAGCTCTACTCTCAGCAACTTTCAAATGTGCAATACAGTATTAAATTCTTGCACTTTTGATTCACTGACTCACCATACACCTTCCCTTTCATTTTGCTTCAAGTCCTTATTGCTTTTCCCTTTCTAAGGAATAAGAGCCCTCTGGAGGCATGATTGTCCAAAATCGCGCACTTGGTTCTAATTACTAAAACAGATGTCATTAAAGCAAAAAGCAACTGCAATAATAAATGAATATGGAGGCTAAAGGAGTAATAAAAAAGAGAGAGAGATAAAGACAGATACTTTTGATAACATAACATAGAAAATTTCTATAGCCAAAGACATCTGGAGGGAGATCTGATAAGGAGAAATAGCTCAATTTTCAAAAGTAGGGATTTAAGCTAATAAACTTATCAAGTGATGATTTAATCTCATAAACTACACAAAACCTTTTTTCATTTTCTCTGGGAAAATTGTTTCTGGAAGCCAAGATTCATTTTCCAGGTCATACGTTCTCTCCATCAAGATGAAAAGATACAAAATGCTTCGTCTAAACTTTTATATATGCTTCTAGATCTGCGGTAGAAGCCTCTTACTGGGGGAAAAAAAAAAAAATTCCCCAAACCTTCACGTGAAAGACAGCAGCCGTAGTTCTATGTTAACACTGAGATACAGCAGTGAAAAACCTATCATCTGCCCATTATAAAACGAGATTGCAAAATGTACACTTAACATGGACAATTAAAGCAACTGCAGGATCCTCTAAAGACACAGTGAGAACAGCTGAGGGCTTCTACCTTTTCTTAGCACTTTAAAAATGTGACTTGTTTCCGTGGTCAACATGTTTTTGTTACTTTGACCCCCACAGATACAACTATTGTTGAAAACTATTTGTGAATTTCTATAAAAACAAAAACACTGATGGGGGGGGTGGGATGAATTGGGAGATTGCAATTGACATACATACACTATTATGTATAAAATAGATAACCAATAAGAACCTGCTGTATAAAAAATAAAATAAAATTCAAAAAGAAATAGAGAAAAAAAAGTAAGTAAAAAGAGTGGATATATGTATATATATAGCTGATAAACTTTGCTGTACAGCAGGAACTAATGCAACATTGTAAATCAACTATACTCTAATAAAAAATTTTTTTAAAACACTGATAATTCAACTTTTTAATAAAGTTTACTTTCCTGTGAAACACGGAAATGCTGATTCAGCCTCTTGTGTTCCCAAGTTTCCACGAATGAAATCACCTGAAGAGATGATGGTCTCCTTTCTTTTGAGGGACAACTACTGAATCTAACTAAAGACTTTCAAAAAATATATTGGAAGTAGGAGTTGGTATTTTCATAAGCTAGTAAGAGCCTTGCAGAAAATAAAAAAGTAGCACTTTATAAGAGCCTTTAATCAAAAATAATTCATGAAGAGTTTAACATGAGTCCTGTTTCTTAGTGGGTTTTAAAGTATTACAGAGACTTATCTATTTTGTAATTTCCATCATTCATCCATCAATATTTATTAAGCGTCTCATCTGTCAGACCTGTGCTAATTGTTGGGGACTGAAAACAAAAAAACCAGTAAGACATAGCTCACGGCCTTGGGAGTTTCACAATCTAGTATATACTGATTAAAATAAACCCTCTATTCTTTTTTTTTTAATATTTATTTGGCTGCACTGGGTCTTCGTTGTGGCATGCGGGACCTAGTTCCCTGACCAGGGATCGAACCCAGGTCTCCTGCATTGGGAACGCTGAGTCTTAACCACTGGACCACCAGGTTAGTCCCAACCCTCTATTATTTTTAATGCTCATGGCATGGCATGCTTTTCCTGGCTAGCTTTTTCCTTTGGTGCCTACCATACAACAAGCATTCAATAAACATCCTTTGACTGCATTTTACTGGCCTCCCTGTTTCAGAGTCACTGGAAAGGATTGCACAGACTTAAAGACAAAAGCAAAACTTTGAAGATAAGTCTTAATATGAGCCCACATGTTGAAGAATGCTAACGGGGCTAAAAGAAGTTAAGTGACTTGCCCGAAGTCAAGAGCAGAACTGGGACAAGAATCTAGGACTCTCAACTTCCAGCTAATCTCCACCATTTAAATCTCTGAAGATTTTAAAACCCCTCCACTTTCTTCTCTATGGAATTGGCTCCTTCCATTTCACCTGTTCTTTTAACTTAGTCTCACACATCTTTCTTCTGAAACTTTAATCATCTGAGCAGCGTCTTCTAAACACTCACACAAGTTCATGCATGGTGTCTCCTCAGCTGTGAAGCCCACTTGAGCTGTAATTCTAATGTGACACTTCACGTGGACTTTGAAGTGAGCTGGAGCTCCCAGCTGGAAGCCAAGCTCTGGCCATGAATCTGAAACTTGATCCCATTCATCCTTTTCCAGGGCAGCCTGGCATGTCTTCCAGTGGGGGTAAGTGGATCCCAGGGGGAGGGAGAAGCCGTCACTCCTCCAGCCTTGTCCCAGCCAGCCCCCCCGCCCACAGCATCACTCCACCCTCGTGCGCTCGCCCCACTGAGACCATGCTCCGAGTGAAGCCAAAAAGAGCTTGTCTTCACAAAAAACTAACATGAAAAGTTCACAATTCTTTTGGCACTCATCCTTAGTTTATCACACTTTTATCTTGAAATCTTGTACTAATGCAAAATGTTTTAAATTATTTTATACCATCTCTCGCCTGGTCATGCAAGACACGTAACTAACTTGGTACATATTGTTTATTGGTAAAGTTGTGTGTGTGTGTGTGTGTTCTCTTGGATATCAGTAAAATCGGTGAAATATCTTTTTGGAAAAAGTGATCTGTGACTAAAAGCAATTCGTAATGAATGTGAACAAGGGTTGTATACACACAAGAGAGATCAACAGTGGTTGGCAAAAATGTTAGTCGAGCCCTTTTAGCTGGAACACAGGATGGTAAAAGTTACCTTTTCCAATACGACCACTCAAGACATATTTTACCTCAAAACACATGTCCTTGGGACTTCCCTGGTGGTGCAGTGGTTAAGAATCCACCTGCCAATGCAGGGGACACGGGTTCGATCCCTGATCCAGGAATATCCCACATGCCGCGGAGCAACTAAGCCCATGCGCCACAACTACTGAGCCTGTGCTCTAGAGCCCACAAGCCACAACTACTGAGCCCATATGCCACAACTACTGAAGCCTGTGCGCCTAGAGCCCGCGCTCTACAACAAGAGAAGCCACTGCAGTGAGAAGCCCACGCACTGCAACGAAGAGTAGCCCCCGCTCGCCACAACTAGAGAAAGTCCATGCGCAGCAACAAAGACCCAAAGCAGCCAAAAAAATTTTTTTTGATAAAAAATGTAAAAAGCACATGTCCTCGTAGCAGATCTCTAATTACAAATAGAAATTAAGCATGAAAAACAGCAGCATCTCTCATACGCAGAAAGTCTTCTTTGAAAACTCTCACATAGGACAATAAGGAGTCTTTTCTGTAGGCCCAGGAAAACAAATGGATCTATTTACAAATTAAAATTGTATCACAGCCTTAAGATAATGATAATCAATAATAACAATATAATAATAACAACAAACTTACCACTGTTTGGAATTGCTTGCGGCGAACTCTTTAACTTTACATTCTGTTTCCCTTTCGTGGGTTTTTCTGAATTCACATCTTCTTTTTTCCCTTTCCTCTTTGGAGGCTGAGGAGATGAGTTGTCGCTGGATCCGACTGTTGACTTAGATTGGCGATCATTTCCCTACATGGCAAAAGATTAGACCCTTACTATCGGCTGATGAACTCCCTAAGCGATTAGTATTCAGTACAAGTCACTAACTGGTGGTAAAAAGGGCAGGGGCGGGAGATGGGGGTATTGTACTGATTCTGCTGCCGTCCACTACCTACATTAACTCTTCTTGGTGACAGAGGAAGGGTCTACCAGAGGAAGGAGAATAAAAATAATAGCACTTGACATTTGTTGAGTACTTAATTGTACCACGTGTTCTATGAAATTGTCTCACTCAGTCCTCATAACCTGAGAGACAGGTACTGTTATCACCCCATTATACAGACAAGCAAATGAGGCTTAGTGGTTAAGCGTGCCCAAGGTCAGCCAGCCAGCAAGGAGCAGAGCGGGTCCGCTGTCTTAACCTTCCTCTCCCTCCTGCACCTTTCAGAAGAATCAGCAGCCAGCTATTGGATGAGGAATAATGACAAACCCGTTTGATCAGTTAATCTAGAAATACCTTCTTAACTGGTCGTCACTGTGAGTGTATCGGTATCATCATACAAGCGCTGTGCTTGTAGAAATCCTCTGATATTGACTCATCTGTTGGTGACTGCCATGGTCTCTATGAATCACAAACCCAGAGCAACACAGACACAAGCAGCTCAAGACCACATGCCCTTCATTCCTGCAAGGCGGCCCCCAATGATCACACTTTTGGTGGTTGCCTCTGATTCCCGTGTGCCTCTCGAAACGAAGACCTTGCATCTGCAAAGTGAGCTTCTCAGCATGAAGGTGAGGTTGAGTTCAGTGGCTCCTGTCACTGGCCCATATACAGCTCCTGGGGAGCCACATAAGAACCACTACAGTGGTGGCTACTGTACCCAAGGAACAGCTGTGCTGATACTCAGCCACTGCTTGGCCATTGCGAGAAACACCCTCCTAACAAGACAGCCTTGGCCTCCAGACGCTCAGGTGCTACACTTACCTGAGTGTGTAAGGTGTGAGGCTGCAGGTAGTAGAAAGAATACACGTTTTAGAGACCCAAAATACCCATGTCAGGGCCACTGCACTGCCACTAACCACCTATGGGACCTTGCGGTAACTAACTCCTACCTTCTTTGAGCCTGAATCCTTATCAATTGAATGGGGTCGATGTGCCTGCCGTGAGGTCCATCATTAGGATGAAATGGTAACGTTTATAAAGTAATCAGTACAGTGCCTGGCATGTAGTTTTGTTCAAAGACTATCAGAGTGCTTCCTTCAAGAGCAGAGAGTTAATATCTTTTTCTTAAAAATCACACCAAATTCACACAATATTGGGTGCAATCTTTATGCAACATCTGTAGTATGCTAGTATCTGAAAATAAGTGTAGCAATATTAAACAAACAAATCTGCCTAGAAACCTACTATAACTGCCCATTTTAAACATTTATATATTCAGTCATCCAGAAGCATTTAAATAGTTTTAGCTATCACCCAATTAAGAATAGAAAAATTCACAGCCTTACAAATGAAGTTATTTATGCTATTTTGTCATAGCCTACAAGAAAATGGATTATGCATAAATTTATTAACATTATGAAAACTTGTCCAAACCTATAACACTTTTTTTGCATAATTTAATTTCCTATTCCAAATGCAATTTAAACATACAGTTTCCATTTAATTATTGCATTAACTGCAACCAGAGTTGGGTTTTTTTTCTTTCCTTTTCTTTAATGATTCTTCCTCACAAGGCCATAAACTTTCAGGCAGGAAAAATGGCTAATGTGATTATAGAAGAGACTCCAAAACCATCATGTGAGAAGAAACCAACGCCCAGGTCTCACATTCTAGTCTATTTGCAAACAAGTCTATTCGTCCCAAGATTCTAAAACTTTAAAAGCCTTGAATGAAAGGAGTAACCCTTCTAGCAAGCCTACTAGAATGTTCAGAGATGCTGTTGAACTTTCAAGGACTGAAATGAAACTTAAAGAATGAGAAACTATGGATCTCAGCATAATGGTTTTTTACCGCTCTCTGGGAAAACTCTTATTCACAAAGGGGTAAAACAAGGGAGAAGCAGATGCCCCATCCTGGAGTGTCTGGGGATTCATATAATTTTAAAAATCAGGGCTTCCCTGGTTGCACAGTGGTTAAGAGTCCGCCTGCCGATGCAGGGGACACGGGTTCGTGCCCCGATCTGGGAAGATCCCACATGCCGCGGAGTGGCTAGGCCCGTGAGCCACGGCCGCTGGGCTTGCGGGTCCGGAGCCTGTGCTCCGCAACGGGAGAGGCCGCAACAGTGAGAGGCCCGTGTACAGCAAAAAAAAAAAAAAAAAAAAATCAACTCTGTTGTTGAATATACAGGAAGTTCTGATTTACTACACCTCTATTAGGGACACTCAAAAGGGCGATTTGGGAGCATCAAGAAAGACTAGTTGATTCCAATAACTATATGAGGCATGGCTTTGGTAATTGATACTCATGCATTCAAATATTGATTAATGACTAACTGCCAGGCACTTGGTGAGTAAGAACTAAATTAAACTGAGTAAAAAGGAAGAACTGTTTTGTAATTTGAAGACGGGAAAGAGTTTAAATGCTCTTCTTTTTAAAAAAGAAAACATGTCGTATAGCACAGGGAACTCTACTCAATATTCTGTAATAACCTAAATGGGAAAAGAATCTGAAAAAGAATAGACATATGTATATGTATAACTGAATCACTTTGCTGTACACCTGAAACTAATACAAGATTATAAATCAACTATACTGCAATATAAAATAAAAAATTAGAAAAAGAAAATATTGATTCATCTAAAAAACTGAAATAGATATATAATAAACACAAAGATATAAATTATATAATATAAATTATATATACTCATTTATATAGTTAATTATATAAATTATAGATAATATGTAAATAAGTTATAGAGAAAGGGAAGGGCAAAGGAATGGAGAGATGGATTTTCCTTTCTTTTCTGAGACTTCTGCATGTGACTCATAACTTGGATACATGGATAGTCATTGCTATTTGTGGGGCATAGGGAATAGGGGAGTTTTGCCATCTCATAAGAGCTATGATAGTTGATAAAACAATATTACTAAGTACCTCTTGTGTGCCTAATACTCATAACCCCAAATATTTACCAAATGTATAGATAGGTATTATTATCACTATTTTACAGATAAAGGAATTAACTTTCTCAAGTTTACCCAGGTCTGATTTTTCCGCTACACTGAACCTTCCTAATACCCAAAGACACTAGAAACAGCTATTATACAGAATGGTTCCCTAAAAAAGCTACCTGGAAGCAACAGATGATGACTTTTTCCCAAAGTGGAAGAAATCAAGAAGCAGCCAAATTTTACAGCGTGTCCCATGTGAAAACTAGACCCCATGTGACACTTCAACCACTGTCCTGTCTTTGCCACACACACATACCAAAATATCTGATAGGAATAGAAAACCTCTGGCCCAAACAAACAAAAAACTAAAAAGAGCCCTGGGATTTTTTTTCAGTAATTCCCTAGGCTCTTTCCAACAAGATCCAATCAACTCAGGTTTCTTTCATTACCAAGGGAGACTCATTTTCAGCCCCCATGAACATGTGTCAAAGACATATGGGCCATAAAGCATCAAGTTTAAAATAATTTTGTGAGGGATTTGCCACACACAGCAGCCTTCACAGTGTGTGTATTTCAGCGATGCACCCAGGAGACCTTCTGAGCAGGGGACCAGACCCAGACTTAGGCTGGCATTTCTCTCACTGTGCATCTAGTGATGGGAAGTGTGAGAAACCCTTTTATCCACATTGGACTCCGTTTCCCAAAGGGCAAAATGGAATTTGGGAAGCATTTGGAATTGACCTTGCTTCACCGTGACTTTGATCATGCCGTTTTCTTACCAAAACCTTAGCAATTGCAATATTTGAACCTGTAAATTACTGATCACAAGATACATCAGCCACATGGTAGTAAGGACAACTAAAGACAATTTAACGTCGTCTTTGGCTCTTTCAAATACGTCCCTGATTTTACATCTCTTCCACTAGAGGGTGCTTGGATTCCGTGTGGTGAGACCTCGCAGCTAGAGAACAGCCTCCCGCCAGTGGGTTAATTTTTCAAACTTAATAGGACTGCAGAGGATTCCTTTTGTTTTCAAGGCTAGAATCACAAGGTAAAATTATTCTTAATGTGCTCATCTCTGTGACTCCCCAGTCTGAACAGGGGTAACTTCTGGCATTCCCTGGCTGTTTTGAAAGGGTCTGATGGACCCCCCAGAACCCCCCAGCCCTGTTACCCACACCCTACCACAAGGGTGGGGCCTCACGGACACATACCCCTGCACAGCAGGGTCCTCTATGCAGACTATGGCAGCTTTCTCTCTCTCTCTCTTTTTTTGTTTGAAGTTCTATCAGGCCCCCACTCACACTCTCCTTCATGCTGCAATACAGCCATTCCTAGAAGGCGGTGTGGAGAAATGATTTCCTAAAAATCCAGTTGTGTCCCTTTTGATTTGCATCACGGGTTCGGAGATGCCTTCCCTTTGATTGGACAGTAGTTCCGAAAGTCTTAAGCCTGCTCGCCTATAGTCCCATTCACTCACAGCCCCACTCAGTGCCAAGCGGTTAACAATCTTAAAAACACGTACATTCTCCAGGGAACCAATTAATTAAAGGAAAGGAGCAAACTGATCCTTCTCTTAAAAACCAAGTTTGTGCTTTTGGAACGCCTGACATAGAATATCCTCTCTGTGCGGCTCACAGCACTCACTCACACATCCACTAGACGGGTTTCCTGAGAACCTACTGTGTGCCCGGCAGGTTACTCCCCTTGGTTGAATATAACCTCCTAAAGGAGGCCCACCCTGGCCACCCAAAGGATACTGTGCCCTCTCTCACTTTCTCTTTCCATATCCTCACGCATTTCTCTTCAAGCTTATCCCTGATTAATATCACACGTGTATTTGTTTGTCTTTTTCCTCCTCCAGAATAGAAGCTTCATACATTTACAGTTTTCTCTGGAATCTCTGTCTCCCCTTCCCCACAAGCACTAAAACAGTGCTCGGGACATAATATGGACTCAATAAACAGCTATTAGATGAACGGGTCAATCAGTGACAGCAGTTACAATACGCTCCAAGAAGAAATAGGATAGATGTCCATCTGCTCTGCTGCCTCCTGTCCAAGTCACCTGCATCACTCACCTTGGATGCCAGCCGTCCCACTGCCTCCTGCTTCTGTTCTTGCCCCGCCCCCCTTCTCTGTAGACAACACAGCCAGAATGATCCCTTAAAACTGCAAATAAGGGCTTCCCTGGTGGCGCAGTGGTTGAGAGTCCACCTGCCGATGCAGGGGACGCGGGTTCGTGCCCTGGTCCGGGAGGATCCCACATGCCGCGGAGTGGCTGGGCCCGTGAGCCATGGCCACTGAGCCTGCGCGTCCGGAGCCTCTGCTCTGCAGCGGGAGAGGCCACAACGGTGAGAGGCCCGCGTACCGCAAAAAAAAAAAACAAAAAAAACCCTGCAAATCAAATGATACCACTCTCTACTTGTATCCCTCAAACGGTGTCCTGGTAAGGAATAGAATCCAAACTCCATGCGTGGCCTACACGATCGGGCCCTGCCCGCCCCTCCAATTTAATCGCAGACCACTCCAGCCTTCTTTCTGCCCCACTCCTTTACGCCAAGCTTTTTACCAAGGGCCCTTGTGACTGTTTCTCCTGCACCCACCTTGTGTGACTGGCTCCTTTACATCATTAAGGTGCCAATCTCAGAGAATCTTATATCAATTAGTGTCCTAATTAGTGCCCACATTTTATTGTCCTCATAGCACTTATCACCATCTGAAATTGTTTATATATTTGTTTATTATTTATTTATTTTTGGCTGTGTCGGGACTTAGTTGCAGCTCACAGGATCTTCGTTGAGGCACGCGGGATCTTTTGTTGCGGCACGTGAGCTCTTTGTTGTGGCCTGCAGGCTTCTCTCTTGTTGTGGCATGCGGGTTTTCTCTTCTCTAGTTGTGGTGCCCAGGCCCCAGGGCACGTGGGCTCTGTAGTTTGCGGCACATGGGCTCTAGTTGAGGCGTGCGAGCTCAGTAGTTGTGGCGCGCCGGCTTGGTTGACCCGCGGCATGTGGGATCCTAGCTCCCCGATCAGGGATCGAACCCGCATCCCCTGCATTGGAAGGCGGATTCTTTACCACTGAACCACCAGGGAAGTCCCTATATTTGTTTAGAGATTGATAGTCTGTCTACCCCATTCTTCCACCCTCCCTACTCCCACACAGATACAGGCACTCGAACAAAAGTTCCTTGAGGTCTGAAACCTTGTCTGTCTGTTCATTAATCTATGCCAGTTGCTTGGAGCAATTCCTGGCACTCAGTAAGTGCTCACTAAACACACGTTGGATGGATGGATGGATGAGCAGATGAATGGATGGATGAATCTACAGAATGCTTAGGGAGCATGCATTGTGGAAAGAGAGGTAGACTCTGCTATCAATGTATTTTTCTAAGTCATAGCATGGCAATATAATTTTGAGTCTTTGCTGTGTATGAGATGGAAATTCATCTCAAAATATAACTTGGAATCTTAAAAGGCCACTTCCTCAAAGAGGTCTTTTCCTGACACACATATCTAAGTTCTCCTTTTACCTTCTTGCATATTGTTCTATACTTTTCCTTCATTTTAGTCACACTTTGTAATTACATATTGCTTTGTGGCATCGCCTACGTAAACCTTGTCTCCCTGAGTAGGCCAGGGCTAAGAGAGAGTGTTGTGTCTTTTTGCACAATACCATCTCCCTGGTGCTTAGTTCCATACCAGACACACAGAAGACTTCACCAATCATCATTAGATGACCCAGTATTCACAGCACAGGTCTTCCAAACAAGCGAGCAAGAAAGAGGCATGTATGTGCCTCCTGTGTATGAATTTTAAAACGGGAAACACATTACACATTTTTAATAAAAACTCAGACATTCTAAATTTCAGAAGAGTAAGCACCTAATCCTGAAGTTCAGTAATTGTGGATGTAAAGAGCTGAGTCCTGATCTTGGTTCTGACATGAACCTTCCCTATGACCTAGGTCAGTTACTCAACTACACTTGGTCTCTGTTTAACCATCACCTTTCCAGCTGTACTGTGAGAGTTAATGAGCTCACATGTGCATGGGACGTGGAAGAGATTCCACTCCAAAGTCCTGAAGAAGAGCAAGAGGACAGAATTTCCAAACCCTAAATTCCTGGTTTTTATTTAGCTTTATTGTGGCTAAAATATATTTTTCAGTTACTAGGATTCTCTCTCTCCCCTTGCTCTCCACACACATGAAGTTTTGGGTCCTCTGTGGTTCTCACTGCTCTGTCTGTCTGTCTGTCTCTCTCTCTCTCTCGGCACCCACTCCCCCATCCTCTCACTCAACAGCATGAAGAACCCTGCTCCCTGCCAGGCTGTGCTGGGTGCGAGGAAAGAACACCACCATGACACGTCTCTGCTCTTCGACTATGACCATCATGTGGATGAACTTGCAAATCAACATCTGATGTCCTCAGCCTCTGCCATTTACAACTACTAGCTGAACATTTTTCACCTAGATTCTGTGATGACACAACTCAATGCATTGGAAAGTAAGCAGGTCACTCTTTCCTCTAGTTGCCCCCTTCTTAGCCATAGTACCACCATTTTCTCTGGCATCCAAGCTCAGAAACTTGCAGTTATCTTTGGCTCCAACTGCTCCATTAATCCCCTGTATCCAATCACCTAGCAAGTCCTTTGTTTCTTCATGAGCGATAATCACCTACTGCTGCTCCCTCACCACCTACCTGGTCTAGGCTCTTGCCACTTTACGCCAAGGTTATGGAAGTTGCTTTTTAATTGACACCTCATCGATGGCCTCTCACCATATTAAGGTTTTCTCCACATAAAAGATCTGGCCTTTCTAGACTGGACTTGGATCAACATTCTCACTTCTCTGAAGCCTTCAGGAGCTTCCCTTAACTCAAGGCTAAAGACTAAACTCTACATTCTGACATTCGAGGTCATCTAAAACTGCCACCGGGGCTTCCCTGGTGGCGCAGTGGTTGAGAGTCCGCCTGCCGATGCAAGGGACACGGGTTCGTGCCCCGGTCCAGGAAGATCTCACATGCCGCAGAGCGCTGGGCCCGTGAGCCGTGGCCGCTGAGCCTGCGCGTCCGGAGCCTGTGCTCCACAACGGGAGAGGCCACAGCAGTGAGAGGCCCACGTACCGAAAAAAAAAAAAAAAAAACTGCCACCACCTACCAAGTAAGCATGTCAGCCTCCACGCCAGGAGGGGCCTCTGTTCCAGCTGGCCTGAGGGACTCATTGTCCCCCTGGGGTCAGAAGCATTACCTCCCTCCAAGCAGGCCATCTAGACTCAATCCTTCCCCTCCATTTACTCAGTGGAGCGTTTGGAGATGCTACTTCTACTATCTGTGTTTCCTTTTCTCTTTTTTTTTTTTTTTTTTTTTTTTGCGGTACGCGTACCTCTCACTGTTGTGGCTTCTCCCGTTGCGGAGCACAGGCTCCGGACGCGCAGGCTCAGCGGCCATGGCTCACGGGCCCAGCCGCTCCGCGGCATGTGGGATCTCCCCGGACCGGGGCACGAACCCGTGTCCCCTGCATCGGCAGGCAGACTCTCAACCACTGCGCCACCAGGGAAGCCCTCCTTTTCTCATTTTTAAATGCAATAACTACAGTACCTGCCTCATGGAGTTGGGGTTAAATAAATCACATCTGTAAAGCCCTTGGCATGGTGTTGAACCCTCGAGTGTTCACTAAATATCAGCCCAAATTATTGTTTCTCCGTGCGCTCATCTCTGCTCCTTTCTCCACACTGTCCTTTCTATCTCCCTTTCCTCTCACTAACCTTCACCGGAATCTTAAACAGTCCTCAAAGGCACAGCTCAAATTCAACTTCCTCCATGTACTTTGGCCAATGCACATTGATTCCTTTTGTCTCATTCCTTCTGTATACCCATCTCAGCACATTTTTTATATTTAGCTTTAGCTTGTTAGTTACCTTTTCAAACTATTTTCTCTATTTCAATTAGACTGTAAGTTTCTTGAGGGCAAGAGCTTTGTCATAAATAGTACAATAGTTACAGTGAATGAGTGGGTATGTCTGTTGTTTGTTATACTGAGATCAGCACTATTTCTTCACACAAAATTATTTTTCTTTTTCAAGAATTTCACATGGTATTACAGAAAGGGGGGAGGGGAACAAATATCTAAATCATCATTAGGAGACAGTATCATTGCCCAGCAGCCACCTGTTTTACAAAACACCAGTGTAAGTGTTTTCCTTATTTAATTCAGAAAGGGGAAATGTCAGATCACTTCTGACCACTACAGGTCAGGAAGTTCAACCAAAAGAATAGAAAGAAGTTTCAGCCAAGAAGACCTGTCAAAGCAATACTCCAGCATGACATGAAACTCACCTCCATGAGGGGGTACAGACAAAAAATACAAATAGGTTAAGAAGTTACCTACTAAATACTTGTCACAGTTCCCATATAATGGGTATTTAGTAGACATTTGCTGAATTAACAAATAAATGAATGAATGATGGATGGAAAAGATTCTGATAAGGAGCTAAATATTTGGAATGATTCTCAATCTTTCAAAGGAAGATAACTGAGGATTACTATTCTGTTACAAAAACTTTCTTTTCAGTCTTGGTCAGTGACAGAAAACAAGACTGGGCAGACCACTGGTGTGACGTAATGCAGCATTTCTTCTCATTTGTGTATCACTGCCTAGATTTCAACCATGGTATAAATTTTATCACGTCTGTATATTAGGAAAAAGATATTTTGAAATCCATATTTTTAAACTGTTAGCTCTCCTTTAGAAACTTAGTTGTAACATTAATGTTCTAGTGTTGTTTCACATAATTGCTTATATACCACAAGGTGGCTAAGTTTCATTTCTTCGAATTTAATTGAAACCCAAAGGACAGTCTCTGTGTATCATACAGAAATACAGAACATTACTGAGTAAAGCATCTGATACTTACACTCCCTTTAGACTTTCTGGATCCTACAATAGGAGGTAGTGAAGAGGCTTTCTGACTGCGGAAACAAATTGCAATTTAGAAATCTGAGCATTATTCACAAATAATATATAAGGCAAGATAATCGTCATCTCAATTTGTCATCCTGACATGGAACTCAACTACTTACTGACATCAGTATTTCACAAGAAGTCTCATAGACTTTCCCAATTTCACAAAGACCACCATAACATTTCCAAATTCCATTCCAAAAGACCTTTAGTGTTTTCTTGTATAGTATTTTTTAATATAAATTTATTTTTTTTTTAATTTATTTTTGGCTGTGTTGGGTCTTCGTTGCTGCACACGGGCTTTCTCTACTTGCAGTGAGCAGGGGCTACTCTTCGTTGCCGTGCGCGGGCCTCTCGTTGTGGTGGCTTCCCCTGTTGCGGAGCACCGGCTCTAGGCACGCAGGCTTCAGTAGTTGTGGCACGTGGGCTCGGTAATTGTGGCTCGCGGGCTCTAGAGTGCAGACTCAGTAGTTGTGGTACACGGGCTTAGTTGCTCCAAGGCATGTGGGATCTTCCCGGACCAGGGCTCAAACCCATGTCCCCTGTCTTGGCAGGCGGATTCTTAACCACTGCGCCACCAGGGAAGTCCCTCTTGTATAGTATTTTAATTGATGCTTACAAATAAATTTAGTACTGTCTTAGGTTTTTTCATAGCATTTTAAATCAGATCTCTAAATTTTCTATTTGCATTTCAAAAAATCATTTCCCAAGCCGAGTGATGATTTTGCCAGATGGCATTTAAAACTATAAATTTCCATAGTTTTTATCGTGTCTATAATGTCTGCCTCTGATAGAAGCATAGAATAGTAAAACACTGGCATGTCTATTCAGGGAGTTTCTAAACCAGTGATTCTCATCAAAAAGTAAAAAATTCTCTTCGGCTCTAAGAGTAAGTTATTTCCCAGATGTTTCTATTATAGGAAAAGATCCATCTTAAAACCCAACCCATCTTGAAACCTAACCCTCTCTGAAAATAAGGAGGCCACAGAGATAAAGGTAAATCTTACTAATCTGTCTGAGAAAGGCTACCATGAGCTACCTTTCTCACTGCCATCAAGTACAAGCTCTTACTGCAGTGTGTACTGCAACGCCCAGCAGCCTAACCCAGTATTGTTTAGCAAAGGTTGTGAAGGATGTGATTTCATGGATGGGTAAGGATGGTTAGCAGTAAGTCTGCTTGCTACTTCAAACACCACCCCTGAAATTCCATTTCATCTATTACTTATGAAACCCTTGGCTAGCCTCTCCATCAAGCTACACAGATTGCAAATTAATGGAGAACAAATTGGTGATATTCTGCTCTATCTCTGCCACAAATCACCCACCCTAGCAGAGGACAACTACAAAAAGTCAGTTTTCTAGCAAAGTGGACACAGAAAAGCAGCAGAGATGGATTGCAGTGCACCATGAGCAAGCCAAACGGGCCCTGCATCCAGGGCTGGGGCTCTTCATGAAAATGCATGCCTCGGCGTCCATCCACTGGGCTGAAATAAGGCATTCTTCACAAATATATGACATCTCATAGAGGAAAATGGTCCACTGTGCACTGTGTGTAGTTAATAGTGTAATCTTTAAAATTCTGCGTGTAATAATTACACACCCAGCCATTCTACTTATTTGTACAAAAGGAACTATATCATTTTTATATTTTACTGTCTTTATTTTTTAAAGTAGAAAATATTCATTTTTAATGACCTTTAGAAGTTTCTCTACGCACCAACTGAAAAGTTATTCCGTCTAGCTAACCAGTTAAGATGCTATTAAAACTTCTAATAACGTATGCTGTTTAGAAGCTTACTGCCCTGTATCTTTTTCACAAAAATAAGTCTTCATTATAAATTCGTAAGTGAAGGGTAAAACAATACTATATAGTCTATCATGGATTCCTCAAAATTATATTTTCATGCAATAGTTCTCAATCTCCAATCATGGCAAAATAAACACCGATCAATTTATTTCATACATGCTTTCCATTTTAACTGATAAACAAGATTCTATAAAATAGACCAGTGGTCAGCATAAGACTCAATGCTATTTCAAGTGATAATTAAAATGTGAGAAGTGAATGAGGATGCAAACTTACCCGTAAGACCTTCTCATCGTTGACTTGTCAAAAAGTAATTCACTGTAAGGCAATTTCTTAAACTTATCTCTGCCGACAGCCACGTAAAACTGCCCATTCTCCAACTCTGCCCCACTCTCAATCAGTTTTCCTTCTAAAGTATAAAGTCTGCCAAAATATGAATGCCAGCGATTAAAATTTTAACAAGCATTGCAAGAACTGCTTAAAATCACAGAGTCAATTAAAAACTCTGTTCTTAAGTTGGCTCATTCGTTACTATGCTAATTACTGAATTATAAATGCTTCAAAGTCATTAGACTCAGCTAAATGCCATTGCTATAATGCAGATGCGGTTACTCTCTAGCTGTACAGTGTTTCATCCCAAGAAACCTGACAATCTAACATAATGATCCCCTATTGCTGCCCTATTTAGATTTTAGAGGGAAAGAATTAACTTGTAGAGAACGTTGTGCTTTAAATGAAGCTCGGCTTCCACTGAAGTTTGATTCTTCTACTTATATTCTGTGAGCACCTTTAAAATTCATTTTCTTAATGCATTGGTCAGGTTGACAAGCCACTTACTGCATTCCATGCAAGAGCAGCCCTCAGCCAAAATTTTACATCCAAGCACACAGAACTGGGCCAGAAAACAAGAGGTGAGAGGGCAGGCGGTAAAAGAACCCATTGCTAGTATTAATGATGCAGAACTGCATAGCGTTCATGCTTCCTTTCTTTTTTCTTTTGCCTTCCCTCATCTTCCCAGAATCAAGGGATTTCACAAGAACTTCCCTTTACTGTAAAACTGCTGCCGCAAACTACAATATGTTACTTATTAAAAGAACAGTGATAACTTTGCTAGACGATTTAAAGTGTCCACAGAACTTGTTTAAAGAACAAGAAAAAACAGACTATTAGAAAACTACACCACAAAGACAAGGCATGTCTTTGAAGGCGATAAACAAAAGAGTTAGTAACTGGAAGGGTTTTAAGATAATAACTTTTAAGATTCTCAGACTTCTTATATTATATAATTAAGGGCAGTGATAGTTGCCATTGACCTACTTGTTTACTGATTATGTGAATGGCCATATCATATGGAGTCAAGAAGTGAAACAAAAACAGCCACCAAACCCCCTAAAATGTGTTAGTACTGAGTTGGTATAAAGATGTTAAAGTCTTTCTTTATAATGTAATTCTATCCCTCAAAGTCTAAATACCAACACTTAACCCAGATATCTGGACTTCCTACCTTGACCTACACCAGGGTTGCTGAACATTATTGACATTCTGGACCTGATAATTGTAGGAGAGGTGGGGAGGCTGTCCTGGGAATTGTAAGAAGTCAACAGCACCTTTGGCCTCTACGTACTAGATGGTAGATGGTAGCTGCCCCTATTCCCTATGGCTCCGGACACTGCAAGCATCCCCTAGTGGCAAAATTGCCCTGG